>NC_039360.1:15815224-15966331 GCF_003573695.1 Papaver somniferum | reverse complement strand
TGGCGCGGAGACGTGGCTGGCATGGTTTACCATTGGCACGGTGGTGCGGCTAGTATGCCTTGGCGCGGAGACGTGGTTGGCATGGTTTACCATTGGCACGGTGGTGCGGCTGGCATGGTTGGCATGCCTTGGCGCGAAGACATGGCTGGCATGGTTTTCCATTGGCACGGTGGTGCGGATGGCATGGTTGGCATGCCTTGGCGCGGTAGCATGAGAATTAGGGTTTGGCATAAATGATGTCAGTCAATGTTAAGGGCTCTGCCGTGGAACATGACCCATGTAAAAAAAAGGTACCCCTGTAATCCTTACGAATGCATGCTGATTGATTCAATAAATGTGCTAATGGTCATAGTGACGTCATGTTAGATGTACTGTTTTACGATTTTAACCCTAAGCTAAAAACCACAATCAACAACTGCCAACAACAAAAACGAAGGCATGTGAAAAGAACCTGACAACAGACCTTATGCTATAAAAGATTGATGATCTTGAAGAGAGGCGAGAAGTGGCTTTGCAAAGGATGGTAAACTATAAACGAAGGCTGGCTCGCGAATACAACAAACGTGTCATTCCTAGAAACTTTGTGTTTGAAGAATACGTACTACGTCAAATACCACCATATCAGAGGAAGAAGGAGTGGGACAAACTAGCTCCGACATGGGATGGCCCTACATCATACACGACATTGCCGGGAAAGGATCATACTACCTAAGAAACCTTAAAGGTGAAGTATTACAACACCCTTGGAACGCAATGTACCTAAAGAAGTACTACCCATAAGTGAATGGTTATTACTCGCGAGAAGAAGGGAAGGGGCAATGGCCCACCATGTTCTATCCCTGACCGAAGGTATTATAAACCTTACTAATCAATGAAAGAAACTTTTTGATAAGAAAAAGTCTATTTTGATTAAAATACAAACTGGATTAGAATAGACACCCTCCGTCAGAACTGACGATGAGACAAGGCAAGGCACAACTGCGCATGTGTCAATACTCGGATCCCCTATAGAGATACCTTGTCGAAGTAAAGCAGCCGTCGCGCTGAACGCGTGGGGTTACATGAAAATTATTGCCCACGTAGGAGCCCTCGCCACCACGGTACCTTCTGGCCAAAGGATACTTGGGTAGGATGATGCATATTCCACCAAAGGTTAAAAATACCTTAGCACCTTGTGACAACTCGAATGTGCAAATAATTAGACACAACACGTCTACACACACACACACACATATATATATATATTCATGCGATACTAAAGGTACCATAATAATGTTACCAAAATACGACTAACACGTCTTAAAAGTTGCATATGACAAAGGTTCAAACCATGACAAAGTATTGTTTCAAGGAAAGGAGACAAGAAAGACCCCTCAGCTGGGGGCATAACACAACAAAGATTTCAGTTAATAGAAACATGACACATCAAGGATAAAGAAGACGAGGAAAAACAACTCATTCGGCTTGGAGCTCGGCCTCTGCAAAGGCATTGTTAATATAATCAATGGCCGAACGATCGAACTGCACCTTCATCTGAGAAGCTTGAACCTCCAGATCCGAAGCCGACTTTTGACGAAGCTCCATCATCTGAGCACTAAGCTGACCGTTAGCTTGCTGAAGCGCCTCGGCCTTAAACTTATCAGCATCATCAAATTGGCGAGATATCTCCAACGAAGATATTTGACCCTCAAGACGAGTAATCTTGGCATTCGCACCCACTAGCTTCTCCTGGAGACCTGCAGAAACAAAAGGTATCAACAGTAAGAAAAGGAAAATTAAAGACACGAAGGGTGCTGCGGAAAAATAAGTATCCTAAGCTACCTCCTGCATGGCTAAGGGATTCTTCTAAACTATGTTGAGCCTCAACAAGATCCACCTCAACGGCATCGTGATCTTCCACGAGGGTATCCTGTTCCGTTCGGAGATCATCAACATCAATCCGGAGCGAAGCATTCTCAGAGGATAAAACTTGGTAAACATTCTCTAACTCTTCCAACCTTTTTACTAAAGATGCATGAGACATGGAAGAAGACACAGAGACAGCCTCGATAAGTTTGTTCTTAAGAGAACAAACCTCAAAAGATAGGACATTTCGTTCTGCAGTAACCTTAGCTAATGAAGCACAAACGTATTCGAAGTCTGCGTGATACTTCTTGCGGATAACTCCCTGGGCTGAGAGGCGTCTCTCAAATAACGCAATATCCTCATTTTGTTTTTTTAATAAGACTCACTTTCCACTTAAGGGTTTCATCACACTCCTTGCGAAGCAAAGCCATCTGCTTCACTAGATCTGCATTATGAGCAGACTCTAAGGAAAGTTGGGCCTCGTTGTGAACAGTCACGTTCATCAACCTATCCGATTTCTTCTGATAATACCAAACATCAGAGGATAACGTGGATACTTTCTCTCGAAGCTGCCTAAGTTCATCAGAACCACCAACTGGCAGGGATAGGTCGTCTCAGGACTATACAGCTAAGCGATAATACAAACAAGGTTAAACAAAGAGGAAAACAAACCTTTGGCTTTAGAAGACTCAGCAGCTAAGGCAGAATCGACAGCTTTGCGCCCATCTTCAACAACCTTGACAGCATTATTAGCTCTCTCAAGAGACAACAGAAAGCCTCTAGGGATCTCTGAGTCTTGCTCATATCGTTCTCCAACGAAGATATCTTAGCAACAGAAGCAACATTACTCGACGAAGGTTGTTGCGCGATAACAAGCGCATATTATTGACGAGCACGCTCCAATTGAGCACTCAAGTGAATACACTTATCCCTATAGAATTTAAACAAGATGTATCCAACGTTTATCTGCTTGCAAAGCTGCAAACGGAGGAGCATAAGAAAGTGTGTAGAATCAAAATAAAAGGCGAAATAATAAAGTCACTTACTGAGAACACAGAAAGGCGTGGAAGGAAGTAAGCATAGGTATCCATGAAAGCCTCCATCTCTCGGATACTACCCCTGCGGATTTCACTAAAGCTCTGACTAGAGCGGAGGCAATCCGGATCAAAGAATAGATCCTTCGCCGCACGATACTGAGCAGACAACATGTCCAACTGCGTAGCTACTTCAAAGGAGCTATCCAAATGATGGCGATCAACCTCAGGAGAAAAGGGGCCCTTCGAATCCCGAAGAATGGCTTCAAGAATGGCATCATCCGAGCTACCAAGTCCTAAGTTCTCAGGAAGCTTACCCTTTCTAGGCTCAACAACAACTCCCTCAATCGATTAAGAATGAATGTGGGGCACAATTGCTGAACCCTCACCACGACGAAGAGACGACATGGTGGATGAGCTAGGAACGGAAGGAAAGGCTTGAGCACCACCTAAGTCCATGTCACCAGCGGAAGGAAGATTACCCAGTCTGGTCCAATCTGGTGATGAAAACGGAGGTCCAATAGCTTTGCTAACAGGGGCAATAAAACAGACCGAGCGCTCCCTAACGAGGTTCGCGTAGTATTGAAGGAGAAGCTAGCAAGTGAAATCACAACCTTCTTCTTCGGCTGAGAGTCTGAACTGCTAACCCTTACCGCTAGGGTAACAACCTTAGCAAACGAAACACTTGATTGAAGCGGGGTAGTAGGAGATGAAGGAAGACTCTTGGAAGCCACAACAGCAGCTTCAGCAGTAGCCGAGACAGCAGGAAATGCTCCGCTAGGAGCAGAAAACGAAGGCATCTTCAAAGACAAAGTAGGAGACGGATCTTGAACACTAACAGGATCGACCAACTTAGCACCAGTACCAACAAGGAGATTATCACCCTCGACTAAGCCAGCTCGAACGGGACTGGGATATCCTTGGAAAAATCTTCCTCAATATCATCCAAATGAGGGCTGAGGCCAGTATCCTCGATATCCTCCATGTCATCATCATCCGGCACCTCCCCAACAGCCTTGGGATCCTCATCCAAAGCCTCAAGATCAATAACAGTCTTCAGCTTACCCTTTCTCTTGGAAGACTATAAAAGAACATATGCGTCAGCTAAGGATCAGGGGAAAGATACTAAGGAACTTACAAACACGAAGGTATGCTAATGATCCTTAACTCCGTAGGTGTTGATGTAGTTGTTTCAACCGAAGATTTTCTCTTCCTAGTCCCGGTAGCCACGGAGTTACCAGCAGAGCCTGGACCAGTTCCAGCAGACGAAGCAGGGGCAGACTACAAAAGAAAGCCATCAGAATATCAAACAAAGATATTAAAGAGAAAACATTCAAAGAAAAACGAAGGTTACCTCATGAGAAGCATCAGGGTTGAAAACCCAAGGATATCCATCATACTTCTCAGGCAAAGAAAAGGCCGTGCGGGGAACGTGGGGGATCAACGTTAGTAAAACCGTAGGCCCAAGGATCTAAAAAAAACACCACACGAAGAGGAGTACGAGCCCAGCGATCATCATGGTCAAGGCGGAAGCGATCAGACTTCGAGAAAGGCAGCTTAGAAGAATAAGGGATGACAGTCAAACCGGTCTTATCGATCTCTTCCAACATATGAAGGCTATCACCTTCCCTGATTTTCTTAGCAGTAACATGGATACGACGAGGGCCAACACTCCAAGGAAGAAGATTACTCTTCTGAATAGCATCAGCATACGTAGCATTGAAGTTGGCGGGGGTATAATCCTCTCGCTTAGACCTCCCCTAAGCAAAGGGATCATAAGACTCCAGAGTTGTTTTACCCTTGCTACGGTACCAGCTCTCACGAAGGACACGCCAGAAGTTACCAGTATACTGCATAACTCCTCGTGCCTGAGTCTGGTTCACTGGGTCATCCCTGGTAGACAAAACGTCATAGTAAAAGGGATCCTTTCTACTAAACAAAGGGAGGAGAATACCTGCGGCCAATTGGCCAACACTAATCAGGAGGTTATTCTCGTCATAAAGAAAATCACGGATAAGGGACTCGATAAGAACATCATGACCATTGACGAAGGAGATCTCGAATTTATGGAGGCGAAAAGACTTGGTGATCTCAGCAATGGACAAATGAGCGAAGCTATCCTTGTCACGCAATTGAATCCTCTGAAGCTCATAATGAGGAGGAGGAGGTGGAAGGTCCTCAACGGCAACTTCTTCAACCTCAGGGTCCACAACATCCTCAGGAGCCATATCCATCTCAGTGCAAGTAGGTATCTCAGGGTCCTCATGAGGCGGGGATGGCGTAGCATCAGGATGATCCATCCGCGGAGGTGGATCAGTTGACGAAGAGGTCCTCGGACCCTTACGCATAGGCTCCTTCGGGAGTCTCATAATTCCTAGCACCAACAGGGAGAACATCCCATCAACAATGGCGGACGAAAATCACAGTCCACTTCAAAATCAAATAAAGGGCAAAAACCAGTATACTTTGGGCATGGGTTTTTTAAACCAACCAAAGAAGGGGTTTAAACTCATCATAAGGCAGAATCAATGATCATTTACCACCAAAATCAAGGTTGCAGACGAAGAACAATCATGGCAGAATCATCATCAAAACGCGAAATGAAATAAAACCCAAGTTCTCATGCAACATGAACAAATGGAAAATAACTAGAATTCTCGCATGAAAGTACAACAACAACATCAAGCAATCAAAAAAGGAAATACAGGATTGAGCATGGAGAAATATGAAAACAACGACAAACGAGTAAGAACCACTTACTTGTACAATCAAGTGTTGAACCAGAGCCTTAAAGAATCGAAGGAGAAAGGGAACAGTTAGCAGCAGGAGGACAATCTCTATGAAAGAGATGGAGAGCGACAGTTCGAAGAATAAATGGAGTTAATGAAAATTCCTTCTCTTTATACCCTTCTTATAGGCGGCTGAAGAATCCAAAAATTTGGATGTCCCGAAATTCAAGGGGAAGTTATTGCATGAAAGGACATGTAGGGACCACCCAATAGGTAAGTGCAAAAATGGCGGCGTAACGGAAGTTTTCTTCCAATCCTACCAGAAGGTAGAATATGAAAGAAAAATGGCAAACTGTGAGTACCAATATTATGCGGAGCACGTGTCACGATCTTAGTGGCCGCATACAAGATAACTGTGTAGCTCTCAGTATGCAGAGAAACCTGAGTAACAGAGGATTCCTTCTGTGACGGACCGGAAAATTACGCCTTTGGCGCGTTGCCCCGAAGGCCGTAACTTCCCCGGTGCGCCATGATGAAGCTACGATCCGGACCTTAAGGCTGGGAAAATGCACGTCCATTTTCCCTTGAAAGCATGCTCGTGGAGCATGATGCAGCTAAGTTAGCTTCCACACCGTTCCAACTTACCCTTGTTCCGCGAAGGGTTTATTAAGAAAATAAAAAAACTTTCCTAAAACGGCAAAAACGGCCTTTTGAGGCCTTAAACGATGGAATTTGGCTAAATTCTCGTGACCATGTGGATCTATAGATCGACATGTCTTGATCTTTGGGTCGTTTCCCATCAAAATGGACTCCTCTTGAGCTAAATTACGACATTCGGGTTTTTAGCCTCCAGATAGGCTATAGCTTGCTCTTTGTAGCTTGATAGGACGTACGAGCATGTTGATGGTGGATTTTCATTTAAGGCTAAAATTGTAAAGCCAAAACTATGCGCTAACATCCTGTAAAGGATAAAGCCACTGATAAAGTGGAGAATACTTCTTCACTATAAACTTATAGCATTACCAATTAATGCATGACCAGTCTTGTATTTCCTGTACTGCTCCACTTTCATTATTGGTGCGGCATGACGACTGAGTGTGGCTCTCAGTAGAGCAACACGAATCTCCAAGCATTAAATAAGGAGGCATGTACGAAATACCCGTACATGCTATAACTCTCGGAGTGTTATACTAGCCCGATCGAGCATCTGGACTGTCCGTATCAGTCTCAGAAACTATCACGACCATCCAACTTCACCAACATTATTGTGTAGATCGGGAAAAACGATTTGCTGGTTTTTAAGGAATTGAGGAGACGACCGTACGGAGGAGACTCCTCGAACCGAGCTAAATGTTAAACCTCACACATATGCACCGCTGCAAAGGGGGTGCTTTAGATCCGAGAGATCAATCTGTAGTACTCCGGCCTAAATCAAAAAAATGACCGTTCCAGAGTAAATTTGGTCACAAGAGTGGATGGGTTGATCTGTAGGAGGGAAGCTGAGAAATGTGTGGAATCAATGGTAATCAAAGATTGTGGGTGTGTGAATTCTGAATATGATAAGCTCTGAATGATTGAAATTGCTCAATCGAGAGTAGTTGCTCAACTGATGAGTTGATGATCTCGTGTTGTCGATGAGATGTGAGATTGATGATACTGTTGATGCTTCAATCATGATTCAGAGACTTATTTATATTGCTGGAATTGTAGACACCATGATCCCATGAAGTGTGACAGTTGATGGATCAAGGAGTGGAAAGTGGAGATCGTGTTTGAAACCAGTTGCTCAACATGTGGAGACTTGGTCGATTTTCCACCCACTACCTCGTGAATTCCTTCAACTGACTGCACGACTTGCTCACATTCTATCGTGTGTTTGAACACACGTGCCGTAGACCGCCAGACCAAAACCCTAAGTGATATCCCCCCAAGTGAGACGATTGACGTCTCGTGGTTTGTTAGTCAATTGATGACTTCGTGGTTTGATGGGACGATGAGTCCATGTAGTTGCTGAGTGTCGAACATGATGTTCTGAAACTCATGAATTGAACATTTCATGAGACAGAGGTATAATTCTTACGATGAAGTGAGCAAGTATTGCTCATTCGATGGATGTTGAATATTGATTGTTGAACCAATATTCCTTGGTTTGACCAAATATTTATCATCTGAGCAAGTGTTGCTCATGTGATGAATTGTTGAATATTTGATCGTCTGAGCATGTGTTGTTCATCTGATGGATTATTGGCAGCGCACCAAAAATATTAATTAGAATACTGGTCGTTGAACCGAGCATAATTAATAAAATTAATGACCACGAGGCCGTCGTAAAATTATTAAGGTTGGAATCTGGAATGATGATCCTTGGATTCAGAAACCCTAATTTGATCAATTGATGATCAATTCATGGTTCGTCAGAAGTTTAACCATAGGACGAAGGAGGGAGCGACTATATGGACCGTGGATCAACCATGTAGTGTTCATATGCTCACGTGAGCAAATACGAAGAACTCCTGAAGAGTTGACGATTTGTTGGTGGAAGAATGATTAAATGCTGGCTTAATCATTTATTCAAAATACTCGTCTGAGTCTTAGGTGAGAAAACCTAATTAATTATGACGAGGCGAGGGACCGACCTTGGAGTCATGAAACCGGCCTTGGGTTGTCACGTGACCGCCTGACGATCACTTCATGAAAATCCAAAGTGTTTGGAAGAGTTTTGGACCTAATACGAGCAATTGTGCAAATTAGGTCAAAACTATGAAAATTGATGGGACCGGCTTCCGTGAGCCAAAGAGCCAATCTTAGTCGGTCAAGATAGCGTGATCGTGTCCCCAAGGGGCGTGTGGGACCGGCTAGGGCATGGACGGCCGGCCAAGGCCCGGTCCCACAAGTTTTTATAATTTATTTTATTTTATTATTATTATTTGATGATTTGTGCAAAATACCATGAAATCAAGGAGTTTTTTCATGAAATTAGAGAAATAATAATAAAATAATAAAGAACCGTGGGGTGTGGGGCCGGTTGGGACCAAGGCATGGCCGGTTGGCCAATGGTCACGCCCCACACTCCTTTTCTTAATTTTATATTATTTTTTATGGATTTATGGAAGTACCATGAAACCGAGGAGTTTCCTCGAGACGAAAGAGATTTGATAAAATGAGAGAATTTTCATCAAATCATGGAAAATAATAAAAATGCATTAAAAATATAAAACTGGCGTGGGATTGACCACGACACGGTCGGTCGGTCGTGTGTCCGTGCTCCCAGCACCCTGGTCAATATTTTTAATTATTTATTATTTTCTTCTCTATTTTGCATAGGCTCATCGTTTCGTTGTATTTTTGAAATACTCGATCGTGTGGTGACTGTTAGTGTATCGTCGTTGAATACACCTTCACCATTTGAATCGGGGCTTACTTAGAGGTAGCTCAAACGCCCTGTTGTTGATTATTTATTACTAATTGTGGAATTCGGTGGAGAATAATTCACAAAACTGAGTAATAAGATGTTTATTATTAATTCATAAGATCAGCTGAGGATTCGACTACGAATTTAGAATAATAAAGTGAGCATTACCATTCCATGGGATCGTAGATTCGACCATATAATCAGAGTAATTAAGAATTATCTATTACCATTTATGAGCCCAGTTGTGGATTCGATCATAAAATCGGAGTAATGAGATAATATAGTTATTGCTATTCTATGAGATCAAGCCGTGGATTCGATCATAGAATCAAAACAATTTTTTATTTCCATTCCATGGGACCAGTCGTGGATTCGACCATGGAATAGGAGAAATTGTTATTGCCATTCCATGGGATCAGTCGTGGATTCGACCATGGAATAGGAGCAATAATAGATTATTCTGGGAATTCAGTAGTGAATGTCACGGCAGAATTAATCTTAATTAGGAATAATTAACTTTATGGCTCTATACTAGCAGAGCAAGCTGTCTAGGAGCATTAATTATCCCGATATGATCTTGTCGGTAAGTCACATCCTTTATATAGTCAGGGTAAACTCGTTGTTTGTTCCTGAAGACGTTATCGCTCTATACTAGCAGAGCAAGCTGTCTAGGAGCCGTCCATCTCGTGATACTATATAGAAATAATCACTGAAAGTGTTCAGTATTCATGAGATATGCCGTTGTCCAGTCGTGAGACTACATATCTACATGTACTCTGAGAGAAAATACTCTCCGTTGAGAATTCGATGAGAGACCCGTGTCTCAATACTCACGTCTGATTGCTGGATCAGAGCTTCGTATAATTATAAGTTTATGATTTTATCCCTTGTCGAAAATCCACCATCTACATTAAGTCCCTTGCTTACTGAGGAAAGCTGTGTTCCTCAGACCACATTAAATGGTGATTTTCCGGCCATAAATAATAATACCAGTAATTGAACTTAGTCGTAAGTTGAGACGTTACCGTATTTAGAGAGCATGAGCAAACCACGACTTGATAAAGGCTTCAATGTCATGATTGGAGCGTCGTTTGATGAGCATAAATTGGTGTTGAACCGCTGGTTTGGACGACGAGTCCGTGGTCGGTTAGGATTCACGGGTCCGGGACCAAGAAAGAGAATTTGCGGACGTTCGTTCGTTAGTTTAAGAAACAAACAAGATAGATCTGAGTCTAGTGATAAAATTTTGTCTATGAGCTTTCACGAAAAACAAAATTTTATTATTATTTTTTTTTTAATTATGTGAGATTTCACAAAGTGGAATAAACTCTCGTTTCAAAGGTGAATGCTCGTACGAGAGAAAAGTTTTTTTTTTAATAGACTTGTGTCTGTTAGTAATAAAATTTTGTTTATGAGCTTTCATGAAATTTTTGATCTTCGAGCTTTCAGAAATCTTTGAAAATATACTCTCGCTTCAAAGACAGATGCTCGTGCGAGGGAGCAAAATATATAGACATCTTTTTCAAATTTACGTGAGTTTCACGTTAAATATTTATATATTTTGTAAAATCATGTTTTGATTTTGAACAACTGTTGAAAGTATACAATTATATATGATGAAATAATGTTTGTATGTGAGTTTTCACAATTGTAAAATGGACGTCTGTCCAATTTTTGAAAAACCAGTGAATGTTAAAATTCACGTGGGTTGTTCACTGTTTGATGACTATCAAGTCATGATTTTGAATAATGAATTTTGCTCGACTTTGCAGGTTTGAAGGAACGAGCAAATTTTAGAAATTTTGTCGTTATAATCACTACAGCTAGTGAAATTGTAAATAGGTAAGAGTTGGATTTTTACCGTTTCAGTGCGTGCTTGTTGTTGGTATATCCATGACGCCGTGTATTTCACCTCAGATAGTGGTAACTTTTGGTTACAACCACCCTTCTGGATCTTCCGGCGATCACTCCAGAAATATCAAGTCAAACATGAAGAGCAGATGCTCATCCTGGGATGAATCAACCTTTCAGAGACGCTGGAAAGCTGGTACTTTGTATGTCTCTAGATCATCTGTGAGTCGTCCCTTATCAGCATAAGCACCGCCGACTTCAGCAAATGAGGCTATCGGCTGAAGATGAAGTTCGGATTTGTGTTGATGGTCTAGCTCCTGATTCAGATGTGGATGAACGAAGAATTTCGCCATAATTCGTCATCAGAAAATTCAGAAGTTAGGTCTTCATTGAAATTGTTGTAGAATCTCTGTTCGATGTTGGATTTTCTCGGTATACCCATGTATCCTCATGCCCATGAAATTTCCAAACTTTAGTAAAGAAGCTTTTTAGGTTCCGATCATGTTTAGGATCCTAAATCGACGAAACAATAAACTTCCATGAGACCTTCAGAAAATTTTCAGCTGGCATGTGGTCCAATGTTTTGGCCACAACTCTTCGCTCGTTTCTTCAATTGCTGTGAATTTTGGATAAGTTGAAGAGGACATCCATACGAATATAATGGTGTATGACCCATACACAAATTCTTCACCAATTGCTCCCAGATCGTCAGTTTGTACAGGGAAGTGTAAAATCATCTCAGACGAGCTTGTTGTAAAACATTCATGTTGTGTCTTTAGACCATCCGCTTGTGTCTTGAATGGTTAGTGAAGGATTTTAATGTCATTGATTTCTTTGAGATCATGACCCTTTGATTGATACATGAGCATGGTGCTTGCAGCGCCATCTTGCTTCTGTCAATCGTAAAAACATCACTTCTGAAACCGTGGTCACGAGACCGTAGCTGAGGTTGCTCTTGAGACGGGATGATGTAATGACCATGGTTTCATGTCCCGGTGGTAGCATTGATTTTATGATGAATGATTAGCACATGAGAGTCTGGTGTCACGAGTCTTGGACTGTGAAACTGATCGTCATGATCAGTGGACCGTCAGTCCCCGGTATTTTGTTAAATCTCTCCTTTTCCTTTCCTCTTCTTCTGGCAAGACTTGGATAGAGGACCCAGGTAGAAAAATTGATGTAAAGACCTAGGTGGTCGAAGTTGGAGGTACCTTGATGAAGGAATTAGCGAAAAGACCTGGTGGACACCGATCGACTGTGGAAGTTATGAATCTCGTCTAAGAATTGCTGCCTGCATGTTGTACGCTCTGGAAGCAGTAGGAACCTCATACGACGTCGGAATTTGATGCTTGACCCCAAATTTTAAAGCTAAGAGACTGAGTTATCTAATGAGACAAGAATAACTCAATTTGTAGTTGTGGAGGTCATCCAACGAAGCGTGTACATTTGTAATTTGTAATCCCATACAAATTTTTCAGATTTCGTAGACCTGACGGTAAAGACCATATCTTTCAGCTCGTATGTCCGACTGATGTGCCCTTTTGGTATGTTGTATAAGAGACATATAAGAACATATTTCGTTGAGGAAGAATTGTCCCATTACTCACCCATTGGTACGTTTTTGCAAACCCATGGCCTGGAGTGTGTTGTATAGAGGTGATGAGAACATCTTGTAGAAGACTTTGGATTATGCCCACCGGTCGTGCCGGCTTTGGGAAGACTTTCATGCGAGCATTTTATCCGGTCTGCACATCTTGATATGAATCATTGGTTCTTAGAGAATTCCGCTTCATGTGTAACACTTCAGAAAATGATTAGTTGATGAAGCCCTGAGGATGTTGCTCCTGAGACCGTTGTTGGTCCTGAAACCATGAATGATTACGCTCCAGAGGTCATTGTCGATGCCGATATCATGGATGTTGTTCCTCTAGATATTATTGTTAATGCTGATACCATGGTTGAAGTTGCTCCAAAGACCGAAAAGGCTAGTATCTTTGCTCCTCCATCCAGTGAGCCTTTTACTGAGCGTCCCTAAGATGAAGGTGTACTGAGAGTTCAACTTGAATGCTCCTGAAAGAATAACTTCATCATTAACTGGCTTTGTCAGTAAGTCGACGTTGTTGCAGTAGATAGAAGCAGCAGTTTTCATACTGGATGTGATTGGTGAAGAAAGGAAGTTCCTCAATCGTGCAGGGGCTTGTGATGTAGAGAAATCCTGTTGATGAAATTTCGTGGAATCACCTCAGGTTTCCCAGTGTATGTTGAAGGAGTTAGCGCCATCCACGTATGAATGATGTTGCATCTGCTTCGGAAGTCTTATCATGGGATAATGAAGACTTATCGATTGTAGTTTAGTTACACTTTGATCGTGCTGGTGTTGAATCAGTGTGTCATCGTCGAGATATTGGTGCTGAAGCCAGACGCGAAGGTGTAATCTTTGATTGGGAGTACAATTTGAAGACTTCTCAAGTACTTGAGCGCTGAAGCGCATATTACTTAAGCATCGAATGTCTTAGATTTGATCGTCTCGACCCTGGAGTATCTTCTGTTGATTCAGCATACCTTTCGTTGCAGTAGTGGGATTCGACACTTGTGCAGACATCAGAGATTTCTGATTTTGTGGAACACATGGACTTGCAGGAGAAACGCCCAAAGTGTTCTTTGCCATGTTTGGACATCAGGAATGAATGTTTCAGTGCTTGATTCGGAGAAACGTCAGATTCAACCACTTGGTAAAATACTAATGCGGTGAAGCTACCATTCATAACGTCTTGTAGAGTTGCTAGCATAATTAAGTCCCCATGCTAGGATAGCATGTGGGGAAATAAATGACATAGACACAGAATGAGACTTGCCTGAGTGCGGAACCTCTTGATGAATGTCTTTGCATCTTTTGGAGGTTCTTGGTTCAACCTCGTCAAAGTTTGAAATTCCTTAAAGTAATCTGACGATGGAATGTCCGTCAAATATTCTGGATCAGAACTTTCTTCGTTGGAGATATGTGTAACCAAAGGCGCTTTGCAAGTACCCATCTTTTCATCGCGGATCCACGCTCATCTGAAGGATATGTCATATCCTGGATCTTCCTGATTATGTGAAACTTGGTTGAACTTATGTTCACTTTGAGAATGATGCGATAAGTATCTCCGAGCGCTCCTTCAAGGTCTCTGATTGAGATGGAGCATGAGTATCTTCTTGTCGAGTGATGCATGTGAATCCGATGGTTTTTAGTGGAATATTGTTGATGGTGGTGTCATCATCGATCAACGTTCTTCCAAATTCGTTTCTTCTGAGATTGACTGTGATCAGCAGTCCCCAGTCGTATATCTCTTGATCTGTAGCTGGAGGCTCAAGAAGTATTTTCGGAATGGGCTTCTTGACACAATGTGGTTCAGACCTGTGAACATGTCTCTCCTTTGTGCCTTCGACAGATAAAGCAATTCATGTTCGACCAAGGATTGAACTGCCTCTTTGATAGGTTGTTCAGAGAGTGTAAAGGTTCTGACTGGGAGAGGATTCTTATGTACTCCTTCAGTCCCCAGTTGAAGCTATTGTGGATTAACATTCTCTTCAAAACTCCGCAGTCGCTTGTCGGATGATTGAAAAACCTGTGGAAGTCACCTCTTCAATGGAAAAAAGGAAAGTCAGGTGCTTCTTGATCAGGAACTCTTGTGAATTGGTCAGAGGCTTGTGCATCTTTCTTATCCTTCCTTTGTGCTTTTGAAGGAGTGATGTGATTTGTATATAGTGGTAAAAGTGGTTCGATTCTCAGACTTGCGAAGGATGAAAAATAAACTTAAATTCTAAAACTAAAATAGAAAACAAACTAAAAATTGTCACAAACTCAATCAAAGATGATATCAATATTAAAGAACACTGAGGCTAAGATTCCACTATTTTCCAAGTTCAAAGTGATTTAATCCCAATATTTATATTTATGCAATTTTCTCGTTCAAGTTGATTCTAACTTATTGCAACTAGTAGATTCTCAAAATAACAAGTGTAAATCCAAAGCATAGAACATCAAAAACCTAGGTCCAAGTATGTTCTATCAAAAGAAATCACAATTGCTTAACAAGGATCATTCAAACAATTTTCAACCAAGGAAAATAATCATAAATAATTACAAATAAATAAATAAAATAGAATACCACTTCTTGTTGGAAAAATAGCTTCCTCTATCGCCTCAGCAATGGGGTTTATCTCCTCGTATTAATCACTTGCTCAAAATACATGTTTGTTGCTCAAAAGTTGATTAAAGATGAAAAACTATAACACTGGATGTTTGCAACGATGTATTGGCGTTGCAAGACAAAGGAATGACTGTTACAAAGAAGTCACTATAGCAGCGTTACAAATTTGAGACGCTGTTCTTATTTGCAGCGGATGTTTTTCAGCAGCAGCAGCAGCAGAATACAGTTTCCTGCAACTTGATCAATATGGCTCTGTAGGGTTTCTAACTCCTCTGCGACTGCTCCAATAACTTCCTTTTTTTTCCTGGGACTTAAACACACCTTTTATACTACTCAGAAACCTAAAAATAGTGATTAATTCTCGCTTTTTCTTTACGTGCAAGTCACGGCAATAATCTATTCTGCCGACTTCCCTAGCCAATTATGAGCTTTCCCGATTGTCTTAAACTCTTCCTTAGATAAAATACTACCTTAGGAAACAATTTCACGCGTTTAGTCTCCCTGAATTACCAAAAATCAACCCAAACAGAGACCTGTACAAAACTCAAACTCTGTTTCCTTATTTTGGATTATCCAGCCCAATTCGATTGATTCCAGCGCACATACCAAGCCTGTTATGCTCAATCACGTCCAGCCCAACAAATTTCAGCGATTGAATCTCTCTAAAACACCTTCAAAATCAATCCCCAACTCTGGTTCTTCTGCAACAATTTTTTCCCGCCAATTTCTGAGTTTAAAAATGATGAAGATGACCTCCCCCTATCCTATGCTGGTCTCCCTTTAGAAGCTGCCTGGAAATGGATGCCCCTTAGTAATTAGGTCACCCCTTATCCAAAGTGAGAGTCCGTATAGTAATTTTCTCCCACGAGCGCAAAAACCACTTTTTTAGCCAATTTCGCCGCAAAAGCTTATTTCTCCAAAAATACCTACAGGGACATAAAAAGCCATAATAAATATAAAATAGAGCACTAATAATATATACAATTGAGATTATATAAGACACAAAAATGTTCCTATCAAATACCCCCAAACTTATTATTTGCTAGTCCTCGAGCAAATCAAATAGAAAATAAAATCCTAACTCACTGTCGCAGGCATCGTCAATTGCATTTAGCGTATGCAATAAGCCTTTAAACCCCTAGGTGGCCCTAGTGGCCGAGTTATAGTCTCGGGAGGGCTTACAAGAGATATACCCACAAAACCTTTACTCCAGACCTTAGCTATCTACGCAGAACCTTGGAAGGCACTAACGAATCTCCTTGGTTGGCATACTTATTGACTACAGGAGGAAGTACCCTGATGCGAAATTCCAATTGCTGTACACGAGTTTGCACTCAAGCATACTAAAATTCATATAAAGTGACATAGCTCTACTCAAATAGTTGCACTATGGACATCAATATCCGGAGTCAAAACTAATCACATGGATAGATCAAGAAGATGGATATTAAAAAAACATAGATGGTTTTGATGTTTACTAAGTGAACGGAGTTTCCCATATCTGTCTGAAGGCCTCCGCCAAAATGAACCTATCCTAATGGATTGAGATATTAATCTGACTAATATCAACACACTGGCATATACAAGGGAACCAATGGTCGATAACCTAACTCTAGGTCAACACAACTGGCATATACAAGGGTACCAGTGCTCGACTTTATTGAATTTGTTCCTTTTGGTCAAATGGTCTGGTCTCAATTTTTTTTTTTATCTTTCTCAATCCCTCTAATTCACCCTAGCATTGGTAACAACTTGAATCTTGGGCCCCACATATCACTTAGAGAAACATAGTTTAAAAACAAAATAAAATAAAAATAGAAGTGAAAAGGACTCAACGAGATATGGTGAAACTATCATGCTATTTCTAACACCTGAGCTCTGTGCTTTTATGAATAGACTCTTTAGATGTTTCCATCTAATCAGATTGATTCCTCAACTCCTACAACCAAAATGCTTCCATCCACTTAGATTGGTTAGTGCCATCCTTAATAAACATAAATTTCTAGGCTTTGGAGTTTATTAATGCAACTAAAAAGTTTCTCCCCTACCCCCAAACTTAAATCTAACATTGTCCTCAATGTTCTAAAGATGAAATTAAAAGCATGAACAAGGAGAAACAGTTACCATTGAAGCAAAAGAGTTAAGGAAAGATATTACCGTGTTGCATGAGATTGGGTTACCTCCCAAGAAGTGCTAAGTTTAAAGTCTTCAGCCAGACATCAAGTTTCATAAAATGGCTAGTTACCTTTCAAATCATATATCAGTAGTCGAAATAACTGTGGGTCATCAAAACCAAATAAAACTGCCACTAATATGAAACAACTGCACAAGATCAGAAAAAATAACATAAGGAGCATAACCTCATTGAAAGTTTCTTGCAAGACAACTGGATTGGGATTCATATGAGTGTCTTGAAAAATAGATTCATCCAAAAAACGAGACTTTAATAGCTGGATTTCCTCCTAGATAGTATCAGGAGGATCAGGTTGAGGAGTCTGAATAGACTCAAGTGATACCTCATATGCAGTAGGCTCGAGTCCCAAGTTAGGGACTTCTATTTTACGATGACTACCCCCAAACTTAAAATTTTGGGTGTCTCTAAATAGACTAGTCACAATATTCCTAACTTCTAGACGATCAGGTTCCTAAAAAAGGTCAATTGCTTTCTCTGAATTATAATGGGGTGGTTCATCCTCTAAATTCTTTTGAGGTATACTAGCTGTAGGACTTATATGTTTCATATCCTGTATGGTCAACCCTAGAGTTTCTTTATTGTCTTGAAGCACGATTTCTGGCCTGCTGTCCTGATCGGATGCTATAATCACAACCAAAGTCATAGATGGCCCTAAGAATGCAGATTTAGGGTCCAACTTAGGAGGCTCTTCTAAACAAGGGATTAAGGTAGACTCAAAAGCTTGTAATGGTTCGAACCTAGCTTTCCATTTATCAGTATCTAACATAGGAATAGAATCCAACATAACATTCACTTGTTCAATGTTGCTATCTTCGTCGAAATCCATGTTAAAGTGGGCTAGACAACTCTCTAATGGATCTTCCGATGCGATATTTGGTAATGACTCCTGAACTAAGGTTCATATCATGTTCACCTCTTCAATGCACGTGTCATCTATCTCATAATGTAGCTTATTGACATTAAAAATATTTAACTCAATAGTCATATACCAAAAGATAGATTCATAATACCATTTCGACAGTTTATGATCGCATTAGACGTAGCTAAAAATGGGCAACCTAAAATCACAGGTATCTGGTTCTCCGGGTCAGGGACAAGTTGGGTATCTAGGACCACGAAATCCACTGGATAAATAAACTTGTCGACCTCAATAAGAACATCCTCGATAACACCTCGAGGAATTTTGACAGACCTATCAGCTAACTGCAGTGTTATCTAAGTAGGTTTCATTTCACCAAGTCCTAGCTGTAAGTACACATGGTACGGCAGTAAGTTCACACTGGCTCGTAAGTCAAGTAAAGATTTTTCTACCCGGTGTTTACCTATTGTACAAGCAATGGTTGGGAACCTGGGTCTTTGTACTTTGGAGTGGTAGTGTTCTGAATGATGAAATTACATGACTAGCTAAAAAGGATTTCTTATGGACGCTAAGTTTTCGCTTTCGCGTACACATATCCTTAAGGAACTTGGCATAAGCGGGAATTTGCCTAATTGCATCTAATAAAGGAAGGTTTATGGTAACTTTCTTAAAAACCTCCAATATGTCATTAAAGTTCGATTCCTTCTTTGTTGATGCTAATAGCTGGGGAAATGGGGCTCTAGGCACAGGATCAGACCTCTCAGGAACCGAGTCAGCATCATTGGAAATTTATCAGTCCCCTCAGTTAGCGGTCCTGAGAGATGAGATCCTGAGGGGTGAACTACAATATGTTCATTATTGGGCATGTTTACCTGATTGTCTACTACTCTACCACTCCTAAGGGTTCTAATAGCATTCAACTGATTCGATGGTTTTGCACCTACTTCATGAGCTCCTCTAGGGTTGGGTTGAGTTTGACTAGGAAACTTACCTCTTTCTCTTAAAGACTCATTTATATGACTAACCTGGGTTTTCAACTCGGAAATAGCCTGAGAGTTAGCCTGACCTATTCTCTTATTTTCTTCTATACCTTGAGCAACAGATTGCTGAAACTGCATAGTGTGACGAGTTAACAAAGCAAGAGACTATTCTAAACTCATACTCTTCTTATTCGGAGGGTTCTGAAACTGTGCCGGGGCTGAAGGATTCTTAGTATAGCCAAAACCTGGGGGAGCTTGAGAGTTACTAGACTGACCTTGATTCTGGCCCTTAGACCAAGAAAGGTTGGGATGGTTTCTCCAGCCAGGATTATAGGTTTCTGAATATGGGTCAAACTTCTGACGGTTATCAAACCTAGTGTTATTATAGAGAGCATTGGCTTGCTATTCAACAGTATTTCCTTCCAAAAAAAGACTCTATTCTACCACTAGTATGACCCACTTCTAAAGCTTCTAACCTTTTTGCTATAGCAGCAATTTTGGCATCTGATTCGTAGCTTTCTTCTACCCTATTAAGGTTTCCTCTGCCTAGAAGAATTGTTTTCTGGGGTACCCTATTACTTTCCCATTGTTGGGTCTTTTCGGCGATTTCATGCAAGTATGTCATCGCATTATCAACTGTTTGGTTTTCAAACCCACCTGTACACATGGACTCTACTGTAGTTGTGGTGGGATAATATAAACCCTCATAAAGGATCTGAACTAACCTAACCTTTTCTAAACCATGATGAGGACATTGGGATAATAAATCATTGAACCTTTCCAAATACCTATACAAAGATTCTCCCTCCTGTTGTGTAAACATGCAGATTTGCGTCCTAATAGACGAGGTTTTGTGCCTAGGGAAAAACCTGTTCAAAAAGGCGGATGTAAGTTGTTCATAGGTTTAAATTGATTCGGAAGCCAAACTATACAACCAAGATTTGGCTTTATCTTTTAAGGAAAAGGGGAATAACCTGAGTTTTAAAGCATCATCATCAAGGTTTCTAATTTTCAGGGTACTACAAATTTCCTCAAAGTCCCTAACATGGAAATAGGGGTTTTCATTTTCTTTTCCTAAAAAGATTGGGAGCAACTGTAAGGTTCCAGGATTAAGTTCATAATTTGCTTCAGTTTCAGGTAACTTGATACACGAGGGACGAGTAGTCCTAGTAGGATTCAACAAGGCTTTCAAAGTTGCCATTTCTGGCGCTATTGGACTATCAGGGATTTTCTCTTCAAACGGACGTTCAAAAACGGAATCTTCACGAATCAGACTCTCTAAATTGAGGTAATCAAGACGCTTAAAACTACTAGGTTTCTCTTTAAAAAATCTATCTAGGGCGTCTCTTTTACGTTCAGGCATGCAACAGAATAAGGAAGGGAATTCTATGCAAACACAAAACAAGTCTGACTCAACCAAATCAAACCTAATTTCTAGCAAACAAAAAGCATGATGTCTCCACTTAGATTGTCACTAGACCAGCTTCTATTCTTTCGAAAAGGAACTCGTTACAATCTGAGCAAACCCCTCTGGAATCAATCCGAGTCAAAGTAAGTTGAATCAAGGCGAGGGAAGCTCAGTGGAGCTTTGATACCCAAGGCCTCACCGGTTACAAGGCGGTGCAGTCACGCATTCAACTCACAGAAACCGTCAAGAACTTCGAAGTATGCTCAAAAGAGTAACCAATATTCTTCGAATGACTTTCCTATTAAGCTCGTTACCCTATAGGTCTCGTTCTAGTAAAAATTTTAGGCTTCAGTTCGCGTTTGGTTTCGTGTTCCTAAGGCGGGCAAGAAGAGAACGATGATGAAATCCGAACCCTTATCTTGTATGGCCAGTCCTTTCCCTTTACTAGGAATTAAAAGCAACCGTATTCAAGTCCTCAGCATATATTCACCTTAAGGAATACAGTAAACCCGCTGACAGGGGATTCACGGGTGTTTCGAAAAACTTACCTCCCGTACCAGACGGGCGAAGAACCGCTGAAGTCGACTCGGGCCACAACTCCTATGTTATGTACGAACCCGAGGGGCCGAGGTGATATCGTAATCACCGTCCTTCCCTGCACACAGTTTGTATTTAAACCAACCCTTCCTTAGGGTTTAAAAATAATAATGTCCAAAGTCCAATGTCCAAGTGTCCAAAAAGAAAAGAAAAATTACAAAAATAGCAAACCCTAATACAGTTCTCTCTCTTTTTTTTTTTTATAAAGAAAAATAAACAAACCCTTAAAAAATAAAAAAAATATCTAAAAACAAATTGTCTTCTTCTTCGTTCTTTTCGCTTTAATCTTTCGCTCCAAGTATTTATGCTTTAAGTTCCAGTCTTTACGAAATCACCAAACTCCTTGGCTCAATTTGCTTTATGATCCAAAAGCTGTAGACAAAAGATAAATACCCAAAAACGTAAAAAATAACAAAAATAAAAAAAACCTAAAAAATAAAAAAAAAGAAAAGAAAACTAAGTCTAAAAACCCTAAAAGCAAATCCGCGTCGGCGGCGCCAAAAATTGATGTGATTTGTAGATAGTGGTAAAAGTGGTTCGATTCTCAGACTTGCGAAGGATGAAAAATAGACTTAAATTCTAAAACTAAAATAGAAAACAAACTAAAAATTGTCACAAACTCAATCAAAGATGATATCAATATTAAAAAACACTGAGGCTAAGATTCCACTATTTTCCAAGTTCAAAGTGATTTAATCCCAATATTTATATTTATGCAATTTTCTCGTTCAAGTTGAATCTAACTTATTGCAACTAGTATATTCTCAAAATAACAAGTGTAAATCCAAAGCATAGAACATCAAAAACCTAGGTCCAAGTATGTTCTATCAAAAGAAATCACAATTGCTTAACAAGGATCATTCAAACAATTTTCAACCAAGGAAAATAATCATAAAATAATTGCAAATAAATAAATAAAATAGAATATACCACTTCTTGTTGGAAAAATAGCTTCCTCTATCGCCTCAGCAATGGGGTTTAGCTCCTCATATTAATCACTTGCTCAAAATACATGTTTGTTGCTCAAAAGTTGATTAAAGATGAAAAGCTATAACACTGGATGTTTGCAACGATGTATTGGCGTTGCAAGACAAAGGACTGACTGTTACAAAGAAGTCACTATAGCAGCGTTACAAATTTGAGACGTTGTTCTTATTTGCAGCGGATGTTCTTCAGTAGCAACAGCAGCAGAATACGGTTTCCTGCAACTTGATCAATATGGCTCTGTAGGGTTTCTAACTCCTCTGGGACTGCTCCAATAACTTCCTTTTTTTCCTGGGACTTAAACACACCTTTTATACTACTCAGAAACCTAAAAATAGCGATTAATTCTCGTTTTTTCTTTACGTGCAAGTCACAGCAATAATCTCTCCTGCCGACTTACCTAGCCAATTCTGAGCTTTCCCGATTGTCTTAAACTCTTCCTTAGATAGAATACTACCTTAGGAAACAATTTCACGCGTTTAGTCTCCCTGAATTACCAAAAATCAACCCAAACAAAGACCCGTACAAAACTCAAACTCTGTTTCCTTATTTTGGATTATCCAGCCCAATTCGATTGATTCCAGCGCACATACCAAGCCTGTTATGCTCAATCACGTCCATCCCAACAAATTTCAGTGATTGAATCTCTCTAAAACACCTTCGAAATTAATCCCCAACTCTGGTTCGTCTGCAACATTTTTTTCCCGCCAATTTCTGAGTTTAAAAACGATGAAGATGACCTCCCCCTATCCTGTGCTGGTATCCCTTTAGAAGCTGTCTGGAAATAGATTCCCCTTAGTAATTAGGTCACCCCTTATACAAAGTGAGAGTCCGTATAGTAATTTTCTCCCACGAGCGCAAAAACCACTTTTTTAGCCAATTTCGCCGCAAAAGCTTATTTCTCCAAAAATGCCTACAGGGACATAAAAAGCCATAATAAATATAAAATCGAGCACTAATAGTATATACAATTGATATTATATAAGACACAAAAATGTTCCTATCAAGGAGCTGAGGTATGCTTGCGCGGCGGTTTGGCTTTCCGTTTGCTCCCTTCTGCAACAGTGTTTGTGGAAGGCTGGAGGTTTTACTGCTTCTTGATCAGACGTTTGCTACCTCGAGTGTTTCGCGGTTCTTCAGCCTTTGTAACTTTTCCAACAAAGCAGGCGCAGTGGTTGCTGATCTCTTTGCAGCTTCGTGAAGCTCTGAGAAAGTCTAGAATCGAAGATTCTCTAGTAGAGCTCCGTAAACCGGGAGCATGCCATTGATGCACAAATCTACTAGCTGTTGCTCCATGACATTTGGGTCATGACAATCCACGGCTTGGACTTTGAATCTTTTCACGTAGTCGTTGGGATTTTCACTGACCCTTTGAAACATTCTTCCAAGGTCAGAAAGAGTAACTTGCTCTGACACGAAAAATTACTTCCTGTAGAAGGCGTTGATCATTTCTCCCCAATTGTTGATGGTCCCCGGTACGATGTTGTTGTACCAGGTATATGCTCTGCATTTCAAGGATTTTGAAAACTCCTTGAGACGAACAACATGGTTATGTTCATGCTCTCCCAAGGCTTCGAGGAAACGAGAGACATGTTCTCGAGCATTGCCAGTTCCATCATACAGAGTGAAAGTTGGAGAAATGTAACCTTTTGGAAGAGGAATCCTCTGTGTAGCGGCAGGATAAGGAGGTTGGTGACGATGGACATGTGATGCCTTGTTTTTTCCACGGATTTCCAGAAGGCGCTCCACGTCTTCCCGAGTAATGAAATTTTATGGTTCCTTTGCTGATGAACCTGCATCTTTGTCGGTTTCATCATCATCCACTGTATCGATTGGGATTACTTCAGGATCAACAGCATCTGAGGATTTCTACTTCTCTTTTCCCTTTTCTTGAGTCTTTTCTGACATCTTATCAGTAAGAGTTTTGATATAATTACACAGCTCCTTCTGTGTAGCAGCCATGTCAGTCTGATTCTTTGCAAAAGTCTCTTGCGCTTTGATAAGATCAGCAATGGTAGGTGGTGGATTTCCTCTGACTTCTTCAGGGTGTCGACCGAACATGGGATGACCCTCAGCGTGAGGAGGAGTAATGTCACCACAGTCAGTGTTGGAGGCCGGAATTGTTTTCGGGATATTCTGATTGTTGTTGTTGCTAGTGCTAGCACGGTTTGTGTTAGGATTCGTAACTGAACCTGACCTAAGATCAACCATCTTGCGAAATTGTTAGATTGCAACCGAGAGATTAATCTCCCACTGTGGTCGCCAATCTGTAGATGGGGAAAAACGATTTGCTGATTTTTAAGGAATTGAGGAGACAACCGTACGGAGGAGACTCCTCGAACCGGGCGAAATGTTAAACCTCACACAGATGCACCTCTGCAAAGAGGGTGCTTTAGATTCGATAGATCAATCTGTAGTACTCCGGCCTAAATCAAGAGAATGACCGTTCCAGAGTAAATTCGGTCACAAGAGAGGATGGGTTGATCTGTAGGGGGGAAGCTTAGAAATGTGTGGAATCAATGGTAATCAAAGATTGTGGGTGTGTGAATTCTGAATACGATATGCTTTGAGTGATTGAAATTTCTCAATTGAGAGTAGTTGCTTAATTGATGAGTTGATGATCTCGTGTTGTCAGTTTGACGTGAGATTGATGATGCTGTTGATGCCGATGATTCAATCATGATTCAGAGACTTATTTATATTGCTGAAATTGTAGACACCATGAACACACGTTCCATCGTGTGTTTGAACACATGTGCCGTAGACCGCCAGACCAAAACCCTAAGTGATATCCCCCCAAGTGACACGATTGACGTCTCATGGTTTGTTAGTCAATTGATGACTTCGTGGTTTGATGGGACGATGAGTCCATGTAGTTGATGAGTGTCGAACATGATGTTCTGAAACTCATGAATTGAACATGCCATGAAACAGAGGTATAATTCTTACGTGAAGTGAGCAAGTGTTGCTCATTCGATGGGTCGTTGAATATTTATTGTTGAACCAATATTCCTTGGTTTGAGCAAATATTTATCATCTGAGCAAGTGTTTCTCATGTGATGAATTGTTGAATATTTGATCGTCTGAGCATGTGTTGTTCATTTGATGGATTATTGGCAGCGCACCACAAAATATTAATTAGAATACTGGTCGTTGAACCGAGCATAATTAATAAAATTAATGACCACGAGGCCGTCGTAAGATTATTAAGGTTGGAATCTGGAATGATGATCCTTGGATTCAGAAACCCTAATTTGATCAATTGATGATCAATTCATGGTTCTTCAGAAGTTTAACCATAGGACGAAGGAGGGAGCGACTATATGGGACCATGGATCAACCATGTAGTGTTCATATGCTCACGTGAGAAAATACGAAGAACTCCTGAAGAGTTGACGATTTGTTAGTGGAAGAATGATTAAATGCTGGCTTAATAATTTATTCAAAATACTCGTCTGAGTCTTAGGTGAGAAAACCTAACTAATTATGACGAGGCGAGGGACCGACCATGGAGTCATGAAACCGTCCCCGGGTTGTCACTTGACCTCCTGACGATCACTTCATGAAAATCCAAAGTGTTTGGAAGAGTTTTGGACCTAATACGAGCAATTATGCAAATTAGGTCAAAACTGTGAAAATTGATGGGACCGGCTTCCGTGAGCCAAAGAGCCAATCTTGGTCGGTCAAGATAGCGTGCTCGTGTCCTCAAGGCGTCCACATCTCAGTCCTGAGAATTTTGATATTTTCTGGCGTGCAATTGAGCATCCATTCGAGAAAATATGCCAAAATTAGGGTTTCGACGAAACTGAGGAAAACACCATGAGATGATGAAAAATAATTATAAAATAAGGAATGAGGAGGCGTGGGACCGCCGTGGTCAAGGCATGGTCGGACGGTCGTCACTACGGTCACGTGGTGCCTTTTCCTTAATTTTATAATATTTTGATGATTTTAAGAAAAATTCATGAATTTTGAGAAATTTGATGAATTTAGGGAGTTTCCATGAATTGAAGGAGTTTTCATGAGTTCAGGGAAGCAAAAAATATTAAAATAATAAAAACAAGGGTATGTGGGGCCGTGGAGGCATGGACGGCCAGCTATGGACCGGTCCCACGAGTTTTCATAAATTTTTAATATTTTTTAGGTATTTTTGATGATTTGAGGGAATTTTTCCTAATTTGAGAGAAATACCATGAAATCAAGGAATTTGATGAATTCAAGGAAAACTAATAATAAAATAATAAAACAAAGGGGCGTGTGGGACCGTCTAGGGCATTGCCGGCCGTCCAAGGCCCGGTCCCACAAGTTTTCATAATTTATTTTATTTTATTATTATTATTTGATGATTTGTGCAAAATACCATGAAATCAAGAAGTTTTTTCATGAAATTAGAGAAATAATAATAAAATAATAAGGAACCGTGGGGTGTGGGGCCGGTTGGGACCAAGGCATGGCCGGTTGGCCAATGGTCACGCCCCACACTCCTTTCCTTAATTTTATATTATTTTTTATGGATTTATGGAAGTACCATGAAACCGAGGAGTTTCCTCAAGACGAAGGAGATTTGATAAAATGAGAGAATTTTCATCAAATCATGGAAAATAATAAAAATGCATTAAAAATATAAAACTGGTGTGGGATTGACCATGACACGGTCGGTCGGTCGTTTGTCCATGCTCCCAGCACCCTGGTCAATATTTTTAATTATTTATTATTTTCTTCTCTATTTTGCATAGGCTCATCGTTTCGTTGTATTTTTGAAATACCCGTTCGTGTGGTGACTGTTAGTGTATCGTCATTGAATACACCTTCACTGTTTGAATCGGGGCTTACTTCGAGGTAGCTCAGACGCCCGGTTGTTGATTATTTATTACTAATTGTTGAATTCGGTGGAGAATAATTCACAAAACTGAGTAATAAGATGTTTATTATTAATTCATAAGATCAGCTGAGGATTCGACTACGAATTCAGAATAATAAAGTGAGCATTACCATTCCATGGAATCGTAGATTCGACCATAGAATCAGAGTAATTAAGATTTATCTATTACCATTTATGAGACCAGTTGTGGATTCGATCATTAAATCGGAGTAATGAGATAATATAGTTATTATTATTCTATGAGATCAAGCCGTGGATTCGATCATAGAATCAGAACAATTGTTTATTACCATTCCAATGGACCAGTCATGGATTCGACCATGGAATAGGAGCAATTGTTATTGCCATTCCATGGGACCAGTCGTGGATTAGACCATGGAATAGGAGCAATAATAGATTATTCTGGGAATTCAGTAGTGAATGTCACGACAGAATTAATCTTAATTAGGAATAATTAACTTTGTGGCTCTATACTAGCAGAGCAAGCTGTCTAGGAGCATTAATTATCCCGATATGTGCTTGTCGGTAAGTCATATCCTTTATATAGTCAGGGTAAACTCGTTGTTTGTTCTTGAAGACGTTATCGCTCTATACTAGCAGAGCAAGCTGTCTAGGAGCCGTCCATCTCGTGATACTATATAGAAATAATCACTGAAAGTGTTCAGTATTCATGTGATATGACGTTGTCCAGTCGTGAGACTACATATCTACATGTACTCTGAGAGAAAGTACTCTCCATTGAGAATTCGATGAGAGACCCATGTCTCAATACTCACGTATGATTGCTGCATCAGAGCTTCGTATAATTATGGGTTTACGATTTTAGCCCTTGTCGAAAATCCACCATCTACAGATTGGATGGCTTAGATCGGATCCATAACCCCCAGGCAGGTATTGGAGTATTCACCACCGACCCAATGGGGGCCCCGCATGGTCGGTCTCCCCAAAAGGGTAGCATAACTTGGTAATAGTCCAGCCAAAGCACCGTGGACGTGAAACCCTAAATTAGGGTTTGCAGCACATTACATGTGTCGCAAAACAGTATCAACCATCCATCTTCGCATGCATAGATGGAGGGTGTAGATGT
The DNA here is from genome assembly GCF_003573695.1 of Papaver somniferum. Taxonomy (NCBI): domain Eukaryota; kingdom Viridiplantae; phylum Streptophyta; class Magnoliopsida; order Ranunculales; family Papaveraceae; genus Papaver; species Papaver somniferum. The sequence continues at coordinate 15,938,276 of NC_039360.1, read as the reverse complement.
AGATTCAAAGGGCCCAGAGCATGTCAACACAAACACTGTGGGCCCACCTACATACATGACCGATCGGTCAAGACCAAACATGGATGGTCGTCCCAATTCGTGCGCCCAAACAAGGCATGACGCACGGCCGGCAAAACCCTAATTAGGGCTTGTGTTGCGATCACGAGCGTCCATCTTCTCCTACTCGGATGAAGGGTTTAGGAGTAGAATAAGCAGGTCCAGTGAGTATCAACACGATCACTATGGGCCCACCTATCTCCACACCCAATCGACCAAGGCATATCATGCCTGGTCGTCTCGATTCGCACGCCCAAACTAGGCGTGGTCACACCTCCCAATTGAAAACTAATCTCGACCACTCAACTTTGCCGGACAAATTGAGTGGCTTAAATCACGTTTCTATGGGATAGTAAAGTATAGGCGTGTACACCAGCCCGCCGTCTGCATGCCGGACTGATCGTCCAAGACCGACCAAGCTTGGTCGTCTCGAAAAGCGCACCTGAAGTAGGCAAGACTGATCGTGTAACACTAACACACGCATGCCCGATCGGCCCTGCCAAATATGTCTCCCATGCTTGGATTCGACCAAGCTAAAGGTTGGTGTTTGAGCACCTCCTAAACCCTAATCCAATGGTCGCAGATGTGGGTCGCAATCCATCTCGTCCGTACAACTTCACCAGCTTGAACGGACAACCTAAGACAGTGAGGCATCACCACGATCACCGTCCACCACTCTTCCACACAAAGTGATCGTCCAAGTCAGGACTTACCTGTACAACCTCCAAACGATCACTCGAAGATGGCTAGACATGCATCTATTTTAAGACGCTTAATCCTGACTTACTCCGTTAAGCCTTAAAACAGCGATGCTTTACAAATGCTGATTATATTCGATGCATTACCTGCATAGAATACACACGATATTTCACAAATATCGACTTCCTAAATAACTTAGTTATTTAATCTAGCATCACATGCTACCTTTTTTGGGTCCCACGATCCACACACTCGAGACATTAATCATGTCACAAACTGGGGGATACATACTGGGGTATTGGTCTGGTGGTTTACAGCGTGCATCACACAACGCGCCATCACAAGAACGTGTCAGGAAGACATGGACGGTTAGTGATGACGGGAGAAGTGGGAAAGACTAATCGTGTGACACTAACACACGCAACTCCACTCCTCCATCACTCCACTTTCTCCACTTCCCATGAGAGACGTGGGTAAGGCTCAATGACTTGTATAAATAGGTTCTCCTCCCTATATCAAAACAACACAAGACAGAAACCAAGTGTTGATACAACGTATCCAAACACCATAACTGATAGCTTACATTCTGCAAGCCAGTCCAACTTTCTGATACAAGTCATAAACAACCAACACCTCCACATTCTCAACACCTTCTTCACTTCCCTCCCTAATATCAACCCCATCTCCTTCATTTTGTAACCGAATCAAGTCTGGAACGCCCATTTCTTGGTTTAGGCCAGAGTTGTACAGATTGATTTCTTGAATCAAAAGTACTCCCGCGCAGTGCATTTATTTAGGGTTTAGATTCATTTCTCATCCGCACACCCCAAATTACCAAAACTGGCAGAAATAGTTTTCACCCATAAACACCTTTCTATGGTTTTGTAGCGCATAATGGGATCTTCCAGTGACAGACGTGCCTCCAACTCTTCGGGGAGAAACTTTGGAATCGGCGAAAACCAGTCTTCTTTTCATGGGGAGGCATTTAATAGAATTGAATATCTATTCCGTGAAGCTGGAGAAATTATTCGGGACATACCTTTGGAGGAAGAACGGGAAGGCGACGAAGCATCCCAGTGCATTGAGAGGCTTTGGTGCAACAGAACCTCTTCACGGCCCACTGTTAGGGCGGGACAATTTGCTTCTCAGTTGAAACGGCGGAAGACCGAGTTTGTGAAACTTTTAGGAGAAAATCAACGTAGCTCCCCTGTCCAGGACTGTGCCATGACCCTTGGTTCTGATGAATCGGGAAATTCTCCTCGAAAGTTCGCTGAGAAGACTTCTGAGGAAGATGATGATGCTGCAGTTGATGAAACTGAAACAACTTTCGGAGATGACTACGAAACTGTTGTTGGTGATATTGGGGAAGTCGTGGTGGCGTATGTTGGGTTGGTCGTTGAGGCGGATGCCGGTAAAGAGACGGATGTTGTTGCTGCCGAGACGACTTCCGGGTGGGATGTTGAGGCTGCTATTGCTGATGTAACTTCCAGATGGAATCATTGCTGCCCGGAAGATTGTTGGGGAAAGTGTTTGAAAGATCTCTGACCGAGGCATTGGCAATTCACGCATTATCTTTCAATGCCTAGCTTCTCCTATTTTATTGTCTCTATTCGTCGCTTAGTTGTCCTGATGCTTTGCAGACTCATTTTTTACCTTCCTTGTATTTGTGGCGAAGTTAGGGTTTCTCCAATTAGCATCTCGCTTGCGGTTTCTATCTTTGAATAAAACTCCTCATTTTGAAAGGCCCAAGTCTTCCATTAGAATGGGTTGGTGTTTCTGGTTGTGATCTGATGGTTAGTGATTTAACGATGATTTGGGATTTATTTGGTATATGTTCTCTTTTTTTTTTCTCTGAGATTCGGAAAACTCATTCGAAAAGAAAGGTATGCTTTTAAATAAAAAACGAAACCCTAATGAAGAATGCAAGCGGTGCATTCATCTCGGGAGGATACAAATATCAGGTGGAAGGAGAAATTGCTGAAGAAAATACTAAAAGGAGAGTGCTGGAAGAGAAAGTAGTACAGTGTTTTAGGGATTGAAAGGCTTGAACCATCGTGAGTGAAATATCACACCTCTCAGCTTGTATGTGTTGATGAGCTTGCAATAACCCCCCAAAAGGACGTCTTCCACCAGATATGGCTCGTCTTCTTTTTCCTTGGGTAAGTCGGTCCGAACAACTATCTTCACCATCATCTTCCCGACTTGAAACGAGTTCTCTTTTACCACCATATCTCCGATTTGAAACGAGTTTGGGTGTTGTATAACCGCTTGAATCTTGGTCTCGTCGGTTTCGATTGCAGCTTCCAAATTCTTAGCAAAGCGTTTGAATGGACAAGCGCCCCACTCACATCTCTTGACAGCGTCCGCACCGGTAGTCGTGCTGAGTCGCCATGACGGAATAAGAGAAGAAATGACTGGTTGCATAGAAGATCGTTCGGCCAAACTTACTTGTGTTTGGAATCTATGAGTTAGCGCCAACGGGTTTTCTCCGAGTGACCGAGTTACATTGGTAAATCGTCGACACGGCAGCAGGTGGGACGGTTTGTTGGAGATTCTTTCGGGCTTTGACATCGGTAGAGGGGATGTTCCCAATTTATCCTTGTTGTCGAGTACCCACAAGTGCCCCAATATCATGTCGTACCCTAGTTCTTTGACAATGTGGAATTTTCTATGCGTTATAGCGTCTCCCATCCTGATATCGAGGTTGATGTAGCCGTACGCATTCAAGGATTCCCCTTCCGGGCTCTCAATCACAAACGGGGAATAGGTAGCTTCTTGTTTCGAAAATCCCGCAGATTTAAGAGTCTTGAAGGTAACAATGTTGAAGTCAGAGGCCGCGTCGATTAGCGTGTTTCCGAATTCAATACCTCTTAAATAGGACATGGTCAGCAGTCCCCAGTTGTCCTTTTCAGTTCTGCTTCCTGAGAGAGCTTGGGCTCTTGGCGTGGCTTCCTCAGTGGGAAAAAGCCGTTTGCCCGACACGACACGATTGAGAGCCGTGAAGATATCTTGGCGCTACACCTTGGAAAGGTAGAGAATTTCGTATACATGCTGCATCATGGATTATACAGTCTCGTGCACGGAGTCCCCAGAGGCTCCATAATTCCTCACAAGAAGTGGATCTCGATGTACTCCCTCGTTTCCCAGCTGAAGTTCCCCTGCTTCTATCTTTTCTTTGAAGATATGCTTTAGTCTATTGCAATCGCTGGTTGGGTGATGAACAAATCTGTGGTAGTGGCAGTATTTGGGGTTTGCCATCTCGACCTCAGTCGGTGGGCGTCTGGGAGATGGTAGTCTGATAACATCACCTTGAATCCATGCTTCTAAGAGATTGATCACCTCCTCAATGGGAAACGGGAAATCCAGAGCATTTCCTTCAGCTTCGTGACGACGCATGGGAGCTTTAGCGGCGGACTTCCGTGGCGGAGTTGCTCGTCGTGCTGGTGCTTCGCGTTTAGGCTGCTGGTCTGCAGCTGAGGCCTTCCTTTTTCCTCTCTTGTTTACTACGCTCACAGAGGAGGGAACGGTGTTGTACTGTTTATTGATGAGACATTTATTCCCGCGAGTTTCACGCACGTCTTTGGCTCTGGTTGGTCTAGCTCTTTCCAATAATGCTGGTGTTGTCGTTGCTGATCGCTTGGCAGCTTCATGGAGTTCAGAGAATTTCTGGAAATGCAGGTTCTCTAGCAAGGCGCGGTAAATGGGAGCCATACCGTTGATGCATGAATTCACCAAATGTTGCTTGGTCACGTTTGGGTCATGACAGTCTAGTGCTTGAACCCTGAATCTCTTGACAAAATCATTTGGATGCTCGTTGTCCCGTTAGTACATCTTTCCTAGGTCCGAGAAGGTAACTTGTTCAGACACAAAGAAGTACTTCTTGTAAAATGCAGTAACCATGCCACCCCAGTTGGGGATGCTGTTTGGCGCGATGTTGTTGTACCATGTGTATGCTCTTCCGGTGAACGATTTCGAAAACTCCCTCGGACGAAGAACGTGATTGTATTCATTTTCTCCTAGGGACTCCAGGAATCGAGATACATGCTTACGTGCATTTCCGGTGCTATCGTACATGGTGAATTGAGGAGAGGAGTATCCTCTTGGAAGAGGAATTCTTTGTATTTCAGGTTGGTAAGGAGATTGATGCTGATGCATGTCTACTTCATCATTCTTGATTCGGTCCCGGAGAAGTTGCTCCAGATCCTCTCATGTCACAAAATTGGACGGGTGATTTCTTTCCAATGGGGTTCTGGCACGAATCTCCTCGTCCGCGGAGATGCGCTCAGCCGAGGTGCTGGCACTGGGGGTGTTGGAGGCGTTTCTCATCGGCTCTGAAGGGCGTGACTCCTGCGGCAGCCGCTATGTCAGGGGTTTGAGAAAGAAGAGTACTTCTTTTTGTGTCGAGACTATTCCGTCTGGGCTCTTGCGAAAACCTCATGTCGTTCCATCAAATCAACGATGGTGATATAGGGTCGGCTTCCTCTGGTTCCTCTGGTTTCTCGTCCCGTTGGCGGGGTAATTGGAGTCTTAGTGGCGATTGGATGCGCCATGCTTGACGAAGCGTTAGGAACGGTAGCGACAGCTCTGGCCCTGGTGATTGGCGGCGTAACGCCTGAAGGAGTGCTTTCAGTACTGCAAGGATTAGCAAGTTGCGCAGGAACATTAGAGGCGGCATCGGCTCTAGCCCTGGTGATCGTTGGTGTTACACATGAAGGAGTGCTTTCGGTGTTGCTGGGGTCAGTAGGTGGCGTAGTGATGCCGTTGGAAGTGGTGTTAACACAAGGGACAGATTCTGCGTTGGTGTTTTCGGCAGCTGATCCGGATCTGAGTTTCACCATGTTGGAATTGGAAGTGAAAGGTGATATCGGAAATTTGGTAATCGATGTTGCAACCGAGAGATTGATCTCCCACTGTGGTCGCCAATTGTTTGAGGGTGAAAACAGTTTCTACTGATTTTGGTAATTTCGGGTGTGTGGGTGAGAAACGAATTTAAACCCTAAACAATGTACTGCAAGGGAGTACTTTAGATTCGAGAGATCAATCTATACAAATCCGGCCTAAACCAAAAAATGGCCGTTCCAGACTTGCTTCGGTCACAAAGTGAAGGAGAAGGGTTAGTTTTGTGGAGGGAAGCGAAGAGAGTGTTGAGACCAGATTAGTTGATTCTGGAAGAGTTGTTGTTTTACGACTTGTATCAGAAAGTGGAAATCTAACATATGGAAAGCTAGCAAATATTTTCTGAGTGTTGTATGCTCCTGACCCGAACTTGTTGTTCGGTGGAAATAGGTAAGACCTATTTATACAAGTCGAAGTGAAACGTACCCTGGTCTCGTAAGAAATGGAAAACAGATGAGTAAATGGGAGGAGGTGGTAACCGGTAACTCCTGGAATTGAAGTTCCATAAAAGAAAGCGTTTTACCATTACTTCATGCATTTACTAACCTCTTCATCCCTATGACACTGTCTTGTAACGGGAGTAGTGTACGCTGCACGCTGTAAACCGCCAGACCAATACCCAATGAGCATCCCCCAGTTTGTGACATGTGTTGATGTCTTGAGTGTTTTCGTGAAAAACATGTAGCATGTTGTTGTTTGGCAAGTTGACCTTGGGAGACTTGCCGGCTCGGTGGTGACCTTCGACGGTCGAGATTTTGCATCTTTAGAGGAAGGGTAGTCGTTGATTATTGAAACCTTTCGTTTGGTAGCCAGTGTATGAAAGCATGGACGGCATGGACTTAATATGGCATAGTTTAGGAGCAGCCAAAAGCTAGGGTTTTGGCATTGTTTGGGCGCGACCAAAACTAGAGCCTGGCGTCGGGCCAAAGGTTTCCATGCATTAGCTGGTAATATTGGACGGCTAAGATCTGCATCGTAGATGGAAAGGTGGCCGTAGTTGCAGGCCTTCGTTTTTGCAGTCGTAAAGGGAAGGCCGGCATGGCATGGTTTAGGCGCGGCAAGGTGGCTGGCACGGCATGCCATTGGCACATGTAGCATGGTCGGCACGCCTTGGCGCGGTTTAGGCGTGGCTAAAACTAGGGTTTTGGCGTTGGGACAAAGGTTACCATGCGTCGGTTGGCGACCTTGGACGAATAGGATTTTCATCTAAGATGGAAGGGTGGTCGTTGATTGTTGCAACCCTTCGTTTTGGTAGCCGTAAAGGGAAGGCCGACATGGCATGGTTTAGGCGCGGCAAGGTGGCTGGCACGACATGCTATTGGCACATGTGGCATGGTCGGCATTCCTTGGCGCGGTTTAGGCGTGACCAAAACTAGGATTTTGGCGTTGGGCCAAAGGTTACCATGCGTTGGTTGGCGACCTTGGACGTCTAATATTTGCATCTAAGATGGAAGGGTGGTCGTTGATTATTGCAACCCTTCGTTTTGGCAGCCGTAAAGGGAAGGCCGACATGGTATGGTTTAGGTGCGGCAAGGTGCCTTGCACGGCATGCCATTGGCACATGTCGGCATGCCTTGACGCGGTTTAGGCGTGGCCAAAACTAGGGTTTTGGCGTTGGGCCGAAGGTTACCATGCGTTGGTTGGCGACCTTGGACGGCTAAGATTGGCGTCTCAGATAGAAGGATGGTCGTTGATTGTCGCAATCCATCGTTTTCGTAGCCGCAAAGGGAAGGCCGGCATGGTAAGGTTTAGGCGCGGCAAGATGGCTGGCATGCCATTGGCACATGTGGCATGGACGGCATGCCTTGGCGCGGTTTAGGCGTGGCCAAAACTAAGGTTTTGGCGTTGGGCCAAAGGTTACCATGTGTTGGTTGGCGACCTTGGACGGCTAAGATTTTCATCTGAGATGGAAAGGGTGGTCGTTGATTGTTGCAACCCTTTGTTTTGGCAGCCGTAAAGGGAAGGCCGGCATGGAATGGCGCAGTAAGGTGGCTGGCATGCCTTGGCGCGGTTTAGGCGTGGCCAAAACTAGGTTTTTGGCGCTGGGCCAAAGGTTACCATGCGTTGGTTGGTGACCTTGGACGGCTAAGATTGGCGTCTCAGATAGAAGGATGGTCGTTGATTGTCGCAAACCTTCGTTTTGGCAGCCAGCGGCATGTAGCAGGGTCGGCATGGCGTTGGCATGGGAACGTGGGTGGCATGGTTTGTCATTGGCATGGTGGTGCGGCTGGCATGGTTGGCATACCGTGGCGCGGAGACGTGGCTGACATGGCAGGCCATTGGCACAGTGACGCGGATGGCATGGTTGGAATGCCTTGGCGCGGAGACGTGGCTGGCATGGCATGCCATTGGCACAGTGGTGCGACTGGCATGGTCGGCATGCCTTGGCGCGGAGACATGTCTGGCATGGCATGCCATTGGCACAGTGGTGCAGCTAGCATGGTCGACATGCCTTGGCGCGGAGACGTGGCTGGCATGGCATGCCATTGGCACAGTGGTGCGGCTGGCATGGTTGGCATGCCTTGGCGTGGATACGTGGCTGGCATGGTTTTCCATTGGCACCGTGGTGCGGCTGGCATGCCTTGGCGCGGAGACGTGGCTGGCATGGTTTTCCATTGGCATGGTCGTGCGGCTGGTATTCCTTGGCGCAGAGACGTGGTTGGCATGGTTTACCATTGGCACGGTGGTGCGGATGGCATGGTTGGCATGCCTTGGCGCGAAGACGTGGCTGGCATGGTTTTCCATTGGCACGGTGGTGCGGCTGGCATGGTTGGAATTCCTTGGCGCGGTAGCATAAGAATTAGGGTTTGGCATAAATGATGTCAGTCAATGTTAAGGGTTCTGTCGTGGAACATGACCCATGTAAAAAAAAGGTACCCCTGTAATCCTTACGTAAGCATGCTGATTGATTCAATAAATGTGCTAATGGTCATAGTGACGTCATGTTAGATGTACAATTTTACGATTTTAACCCTAAGCTAAAAACCACAATCAATAACAGCCAACAACAAAAACGAAGGCATGTGAAAAGAACCTGACAACAGACCTTATGCTAGAAAAGCTTGATGATCTTGAAGAGAGGCGAGAAGTGGCTTTGCAAAGGATGGTAAACTATAAACGAAGTCTAGCTTGCGAATACAACAAACGGGTCATTCCTAAAAACTTTGTGGTTGAAGAATAAGTACTACGTCAAATACCACCATATCAGAGGAAGAATGAGTGGGGAAAACTAGCTCCGACATGGGACGGCCCTACATCATACACGACATTGCCGGGAAAGGATCATACTACCTAAGAAACCTTAAAGGTGAAGTATTACAACACCCTTGGAACGCAATGTACCTAAAGAAGTACTACCCGTAAGTGAATGGTTATTACTCAGGAGAAGAATGGAAGGGGCAATGTCCCACCATGTTCTATCCCTAATCGAAGGTATTATAAACCTTACTAATCAATGAAAGAAACTTTTTGATAAGAAAAAGTCTATTTTGATTAAAATACAAACTGGATTAGAATAGACACCCTCCGTCAGAACTGATGATGAGACAAGGAAAGGTACAACTGCACATGTGTCAATACTCGGATCCTCGGAGTGATAACTCCATTCATGAGGCAGTAAGAAAAAGTAAGATATCCCCTATTGAGATACCTTGTCGAAGTAAAGCAGCCATCGCTCTGAACTCGTAGGGTTACATGAAAATTATTACCCACGTAGGAGCCCTCGCCACCACGGTACCTTCTGGCCAAAGGATACTTGGGTAGGATGATGCATGTTCCATCAAAGGTTAAAAATACCTTAGCACCTTGTGACAACTCGAATGTGCAAATAATTAGACACAACACGTCTACATATATATATATATATATATATATATATATATTCATGCGATACTAAAGGTACCATAATAATGTTACCAAAATACGACTAACACGTCTTAAAAGTTGCATATGACAAAGGTTCAAACCATGAAAAAGTATTGTTTCAAGGAAAGGAGACAAGAAAGACCCCTCAGCTGGGGGCATAACACAACAAAGAGTTCAGTTAATAGAAACAGGACACATCAAGGATAAAGAAGACGAGAAAAAACAACTCCTTCGGCTTGGAGCTCCGCCTCTGCAAAGGCATTGTTAATATAATCAATGGCCGAACGATCGAACTTCACCTTCATCTGAGAAGCTTGAACCTCCAGATCCGAAGCCGACTTTTGACGAAACTCCATCATCTGAGCACTAAGCTGACCGTTAGCTTGCTGAAGCGCCTCGGCCTTAAACTTAGCAGCAGCATCAAATTGGAGAGACATCTCCAAAGAAGATATTTGACCCTCAAGACAAGTAATCTTTGCATTCGCACCCACTAGATGCTCTTGGAGACCTGCAGAAACGAAAGGTATCAGCAGTAAGAAAGGGAAAATTAAAGACACGAAGGGTGCTGCGGAAAAATAAGTATCCTAAGCTACCTCCTGCATGGCCAAGGGATTCTTCTAAACTATGTTAAGCCTCAGCAAGATCCACCTCAGCGGCATCGTGATCTTCCACGAGGGTATCCCGTTCCGTTCGGAGATCATCAACATCAATCCGGAGCGAAGCATTCTCAGAGGATAAAACTTGGTAAACATTCTCTAACTCTTCCAACCTTTTTACTAAAGATGCATGAGACATGGAAGAAGACACGGAACCAGCCTCGATAAGTTTTTTCTTAAGAGAACAAACCTCAAAAGATAGGACATTTCGTTCTGCAGTAACCTTAGCTAATGAAGCACAAACGTCTTCGAAGTCTGCGTGATACTTCTTGCGGATAAATTCCTGGGCTGAGAGGCGTCTCTCAAATAACGCAATATCCTCATTTTGTTTTTTAATAAGACTTTCTTTCCACTTAAGGGTTTCATCACACTCTTTGCGAAGCAAAGCCATCTGCTTCACTAGATCTGATTATGAGCAGACTCTAGGGAAAGTTGGGTCTCGTTGTGAACAATCTCGTTCATCAACCTATCCGATTTCTTCTGATAATACCAAACATCAGAGGATAACGTGTATACTTGCTCCCGAAGCTGCCTAAGTTCATCAGAACCACCAACTGGCAGGGATAGGTCGTCTCAGGACTATACAACTAAGCGATAATACATACAAGGTTAAAGAAAGAGGAAAACGAACCTTTGGATTTAGAAGACTCAGCAGCTAAGGCAGAATCGACAGCTTTGCGCCCATCTTCAGCAACCTTGGCAGCATTATTATCTCTCTCAAGAGCCAACAGACAATCCTCCAGGGATCTCTGAGTCTTCCTCAGATCGTCCTCCAACGAAGATATCTTAGCAACAGAAGCAACATTACTCGACGAAGGTTGTTGCACGATAACAAGCGCATATTCTTGACGAGCACGCTCCAATTGAGCACTCAAGTGAGTACACTTATCCCTATAGAATTTAAACAAGATGTATCCAACGTCTATCTGCTTGCAAAGCTGCAAACGGAGGAGCATAAGAAAGGGTGTAGAATCAAAATAAAAAGCGAAATAATAAAGTCACTTACTGAGAACACGGAAAGGCGGGGAAGTAAGTCAGCATAGGTATCCATGAAAGCCTACATCTCTCGGATACTACCCCTGCGGATTTCACCAAAGCTCTGACTAGAGTGGAGGCAATCCGTATCAAAGAATAGATCCTTCGCCGCACGATACTGAGCAGACAACAGGTCCAACTGCGTAGCTACTTCAAAGGAGCTATCCAAATGATGACGATCAACCTCAGGAGAAAAGGGGCCCTTTGAATCCCGAAGAATGGCTTCAAGAATGGCATCATCAGATCTACCAAGTCCTAAGTTCTCAGGCAGCTTACCATGGATAGGCTCAACAACAGCTCCCTCAATCGATTAAGAATGAATGTGGGGCACAATTGCTGAGCCCTCACCACGACGAAGAGACGACATGGTGGATGAGCTAGGAACGGAAGGAAAGGCTTGAGCACCACCTAAGTCCATGTCACCAGCGGAAGGAAGATTACCCAGTCTGGTCCAATATGGTGATGAAGACGGAGGTCCAATAGCTTTGATAATAGGGGCAGTAAAAACAGACCGATCGCCCCCTAACGAGGTTGGCGTAGTATTGAAGGAGAAGCTAGCAAGTGAAATCACAACCTTCTTCTTCGGCTGAGAGTCTGAACTGCTAACCCTTACCACTAGGGTAACAACCTTAGCAAACGAACCACTTGATTGAAGCGGGGTAGCAGGAGATGAAGGAAGACTCTTGGAAGCCACAACAGCAACTTCAGCAGTAGCCGAGACAGCAGGAAATGCTCCGCCAAGAGCAGAAAACGAAGGCATATTCAAAGACAAAGTAGGAGATGGAGCTTGAACACTAACAGTCTCGACCAAGTGAGCACCAGTACCAGCAAGGAGATTCTCACCCTCGACTGAGCCAGCTTGAACGGGACTGGGATATCCTTGGAAAAATCTTCCTCAATATTATCCAAATGAGGGTTGAGGCCATTATCCTCGATATACTCCATGTCTTCATCATCCGGCACCTCCCCAACAGCCTTGGGATCCTTATCCAAAGCCTCAAGATCAATAACAGTCTTCAGCTTACCCTTTCTCTTGGAAGACTATAAAAGAACATATGCGTCAGCTAAGGATCAGGGGCAAGATACTAAGGAACTTACAAACACGAAGGTATGGTAATGATCCTTAACTACGCAGGTGTTGGTGTAGTTGTTTCAACCGAAGCTTTCCTCTTCCTAGTCCTGGTAGCCACGGAGTTACCAGCAGAGCCCAGGCCAGTTCTAGCAGACGAAGCAGGGGAAGACTACAAAAGAAAGCCATCATAATATCAAACAAAGATATTAAAGAGAAAACATTCAAAGAAAAACGAAGGTTACCTCATGAGAAGCAGCAGGGTTGAAAACCCAAGGCTGATATCCATCATACTTCTCAGGCAAAGAAAAGGCCGTGCGGGGAATGTGGGGATCAACGTTATTAAAACCGTAGGCCCAAGGACCCACCACACGAAGAGGAGTACGATCCCAGCGATCATCATGGTCAAGGAGGATGCGATCAGACTTTGGCAAAGGTAGCTTAGAAGAATAAGGGATGACAGTCAAACCGGTCTTATCGATCTCTTCCAACAGATGAAGGCTATCACCTTCCCTGATTTTCTTAGCAGTAACATGGATACGACGAGGGCCAACACTCCAAGGAAGAAGATTACTCTTCTGAATAGCATCAGCATACGTATCATTGAAGTTGGCGGGGGTATAATCCTCTCGCTTAGACCTCCCCTAAGCAAAGGGATCATAAGACTCCAGAGTTGTTTTACCTTTGCTACGGTACCAGCTCTCACGAAGGACACGCCAGAAGTTACCAGTATACTGCATAACTCCTCGGACCTGAGTCTGGTTCACTGGGTCATCCCTGGTAGACAAAACGTCATAATAGAAGGGATCCTTTCTACTAAACAAAGGGAGGAGCATACCTGCGGCCAATTGGCCAACACTAATCAGGAGGTTATTCTCGTCGTAAGGAAAATCCCGGATAAGGGACTCGGTGAGAACACCAGGACCATTGACGAAGGAGATCTCGAATTTATGGAGGCGAAAAGACTTGGTGATCTCAGCAATGGAAAAATCAGCGAAGCTATCCTTGTCACGCAATTGAAGCCTCTGAAGCTCATAATGAGGAGGATGAGGTGGAAGGTCCTCAACGACAACTTCTTCAACCTCAGGGTCCACAACATCCTCAGGAACCATATCCATCTCAGTGAAAGTAGGTATCTCAGGGTCCTCATGGGGCGGGGATGGCGTAGCATCAGGATGATCCATCCGCGGAGGTGGATCAGTTAACGAAGAGGTCCTCGGACCCTTACGCATAGGATTCTTCGGGAGTCTCATAATTCCTAGCACCAACAGGGAGAACAACCCATCAATAATGGCGGACGAAAATCACAGTCCACTTCAAAAGCAAATAAAGGGCAAAAACCAGTGTACTTTGGGCATGGGTTTTTTAAACCAACCAAAGAGGGGGTTTAAACTCATCATAAGGCAGAATCAATGATCATTTACCACCAAAATCAAGGTTGCAAACTAAGCAGGTCCAGTGAGTATCAACACGATCACTATGGGCCCACCTATCTCCACACCCGATCAGCCAAGGCATATCATGCCTGGTCGTCTCGATTCGCACGCCCAAACTATGCGTGGTCACACCTCCCAATTGCAAACTAATCTCGACCACTCAACTTTACCGGACAAATTGAGTGGATTAGATCACGTTTCTATGGGATAGTAAATTATAGGCGTGTACACCAGCCCGCCGTCTGCATGCCAGACTGATCGGCCAAAACCGACCAAGCTTGGTCGTCTCAAAACACGCGCCCTAAGTAGGCTTGTCACGCGTCCTTTGCAGCACAAATTTTCTGTACAAATCGATCCTAGCCGCTCCTCTTTATCGGACAGATTGAGCGGTCCAGATCACGCATTCATGGGGCAGCAAGGTATAGGCGCCTATACCGGCATGCCGCTTACACGCATGCACAATCGGCCTGACCAAAATTGCGTCCCAAGCTTGGTTTCGACCAAACTGAAGAGTGATGCTTGCGCACCTCTTCACAAACCCTAATTCCACTAACGGTCGCAGATGAGTGTCTCAAAGATCATCTCGTCCGTTCAACTTCACCTGCTTGGTTATACAACCCTGGTCAGGAGTTAACTGGTCAATGAGGTGTCGTGGTGATTATCATCCGCCACTCTACCACACCATGTGGTCGTCCAAGGGAGGACTTGCTTGCGCAGCCTCCAAACCATCACATGAAGTAGGCTGGACATGAAGCTATTTTAAGACGCTCAAATAGCGATGCTTCATACATGCTGAGTATATTCGATGCATTACTTGCATAGAATACACATGATACTTCACAAGTATCGACTTCCTAAATAACTTATTTATTTAATCTAGCATCACATGCTACTTTATGTGGGTCCCATGATCCACACACTCGAGACATCAATCATGTCACAAACTGGGGGATACATACTGGGGTATTGGTCTGGCGGTTTACAGCGTGCAGCGCACAATGCGCCATCACAAGAACGTGTCAGGAAGTCATGGACGGATAGTGATGATGGGAGAAGTGGGCAAGACTGATCGTGTAACACTAACACAGGCAACTCCACTATTCCATCACTCCACTTTCCCCACTTCCCATGAGAGACGTGGGTTAGGCTCAATGACTTGTATAAATAGGTTCTCCTCCCTATTTTCAAACAAGACAAGACAACAGAAGCAAGTATTGATACAACCGTATTCAAACACCGAAATTGATAGCTTACATTCTGCAATCCAGTTCAGCTTTCTGATACAAGTCATACATATCCAACACCTTCACAATCTCAACACCTTCTTCGCTTCCCTCCCTAAGATCAACCCCATCTCCTTCACTTTGTGACAGAAGCAAGTATGGAACGACCATTTCTTGGTTTAGGACAGAATTGTACAGATTGATTTCTCGAATCACAAAGCACTCCCGTGCAGTGCATTTCTTTAGGGTTTGGATTCATTCCTCATCCACACCCAAAATTACCAAATTCGGCAGGAAAATTTTTCACCCATAAACATAGCATCCACTTGCTGGCATGCAACTAAGCCTCATCAAGTATGGCCAAAATCATCTCTTGCGTCGAGTTACCGAGCTTAGATGATATGAGGGGCCAGAATGTCGCAATCATATCCCAATTAGATGATATAAGCGACAGAGTGCTGGACCGGAAATGCTGCAAATCATTGTGGCTGCCTATGTACCCTTGCCTACTATAAAGGGATCAAGCACATACCGTAGTTCATCATCGAAGGGACAGAAACTTAACCCAACTCGTTTGCGAGGCCGTGGCCAAGCAATAAAGGTAATGGCCTAGTCTGTATAAGCCGTTCCGTCAAAATGCATCCAAGTGATGCATGTTTGGTCCGCAATATGGCATTAGGATGACTAAGCATCAAATCCCTCTTCACGAGGCTACACAACTATAAATGAGCCTTAGGCATCATTTATACTCTTCCGGATAAGCTATGAAGCTTACTTGGTGCATAGTCCGCATATGCACCATCAACCAACTACCCATCCCTGTATATTTTTATTTGACATTTTTAGAACTCAAATTGGGGGAGCAAAAATCATTCATCAACTCCCCAGGCCATGATGGATGCACCTTACCATTCTGGCCAACTGCGATGTACGGTCGTAATGGCTGTACATTCAGTTCTGTCTCACAGGCCAGTTTCAATGTCCGGCCGGCCATGACGGATGAACATTTACTAAGACATGTCCCATGAAGGGCCGTGATGGATGTACTTCCGTCTTTGGCCCATAGGCCACTCCAATGTCCAGCCGTGGTGGTTTTACATCTCTAAGGCTATCTCACTTGGTGCATGGTCCGTATATGCACCTTCAACCAAGTACCCCTCCCTATATATGTTAACTTAACATTTTTACAACTTTGATTAGGGGAGGAAAAATCATTCATCAACTCCCCACTTTTACTATTCATGGTCGTTGTCATGTACCCGGCCATGTTGGTTGTCCACTGCCAACCCGATGTCCGGCCATGTTGGTTGTCCGATGCCAGCCCGATGTCCGGCCATGTTGGCTGTCTGTTACCAGCCCGATGTGTAGCCATGTTGGATGTCCGCTGCCAACCCGATGTGCAGCCATGTTGGTTGTCATCTTCCAACCCGTTGCCCAGCCATGTTGGTTGTCAGCTGCCAACCCGTTGCCTAGCCATGTTGGCTATCCGCTTCCAACCCGATGTGCATCCATGTTGGCTGAACATTGTCAACGTATTGTACAAAGGCCAATGTTCCTTTTCCTAAAAACACAGGGTGTTACACCTTCGCAGATCTGCTTTATCTCATCCCAAGAAGGGATACTTCGACGGCCAGGATGGAAAAAATAAAGCCTAGTCTAGGAAGGGGCCGCTGGCGAGGGGACAGAGTTAAATGACGCATCTAATCAGCATTAAATGCACAAATCTCTTATTTACACGCATAATCAAAGCACGTGACGAGAGATTATGTGGAGGTACTTGATTGGAGGAGGCTGGCGGTGAACGAAGGTACAACCTGTACTAAAGTTGGGAAGTTCCCGAAGGAACGTGGGTCAGCTGAGATGCCAGAATACGACTGGAGAAAGCACGCGGTGAACGAAGGTACCATTGGTACGAAAGGTATATGAGCAAACGATGAACCCAGAGGCAGCAAAGATATACCTGGAGAAGAAGGGGTTATAAATACCAAGCCTCAGCGATAAACTAAAGGTAGAAGATCTAGTCTTAAGCTTATACCTCTTTAATGTTTAGAACTTAAGTATTACTTTAACTTGAGTTCTTTCTATTACTTTGGGAAGCATTTAAGATCTTTGTAACCACCACACTTAATACAAAACAATCACTCATTAACCTGTGGACGTAGACAAAAATCGAACCACGTAATCTCTTGTGTCTCATGATAACTTAGAAGCTCTTACATTATATTTGTGTTCTTTGTTATTATTGTGATCTTGGTTATCTTTTATTACTTAGTGTTAGAGCATTGCTCGATCGAACTCGCATGCGTTGCTATCTCAAGCATGTTTTTCAATGTTAGTGATCAAAACTATAAGTCTTGATTTTTAGTCTACTATAGCTAAGTCTCGGACTAGGATAGTAAGTGTAGTTGAGCTCAAGGACTCCATGGCGATTCATCATACAAGACGAAGATCTACTCAAGGAACCGGTGGAACTTCTCGACAAAAAGGTATGTGGAGACTTGAACTTATCTGTCACTCAAAAAGTCTATCTATTCTATCTCCTACTCTTTGGGACAAAAAGTCGTATGCTATATATATAGACTATGATTATACACATTTGGTATTTCGAGCCAAGTATACCTCGCCTATCTATATCTCGAAATATGTGTTGGTAAGCTTTTCGTTTCGACCAATTTTATCTTTACCTAGTGATGAAAGTCATGATATGTTTTAATCGCTTTGAAAATTATTTTGACGAGAAATGATGTAACAACTATATAACATCCTCTAAGAATATTTCAATGATTGGAATGAGAGTTTAGATTACATAACCAATGGTGGACATAAGCATTGTTGTGGAAACAAAGTTATGTATAAGTCCTATTCCTTGAACCAAAGTTTTCGAACTTTGTTGATCAAGAGAACCAGAAGAATGGAAAGTGCCAAGTCCGCGAACTGCCGAAGTTCTCAAACCCGAGAATTTCTGCTGGAGTTGACAAACTACTTGCGTGAAGCTAAGTCCGCGAACCCAGTCCGCGAACCGGAGAAGTTCTCATCCCGAGAATTTCTGCTGGAGTTTGTAAACTCAGTCCGGTATCTTAAGTCCGCGAACCTAGTCTGCGAACTTGAGAAGGTTATATATCTAAAGATGATTTTTGAACTTAAACTTAAAAAGACTAAGGAATCCTATTTTCAAACCATGGCTATAAAAGTTCATGAACCGATTCGAGTGAATCAAATCATCTTTGCTTCAATTGTGTCTTGTGTAGTTACATAAGATTTCCTTGCAATTGAACAACTCTCTAACTAGTTCAATTGAGTTATTTGAACTAGTTATGGCAAAGAAGAACATGGTTGATATGAAATGCTCATATGGCTAACCTTTTGGTTGACTATTGTTGAACCAACAATGTACACGTTTGGGTACGGCTAACAAACCTAGAAGTCTGCATTTCATTTGTGTATAACAAGCTAAGTTTTAGATCTAAGGGTTGAAAAATATTAGCTTGAATCTAAAATCAGGTTTTCATCTAACGGTGGATATTGATTGCTTTGTTACCAAGGCAAAACCCTGATTTGAAAGACTATATAAGGGGACATCTAGCAACTCTGCAAAACTAATCCCCACACCTTACTGTGATACTAGTTTCCGTGCTAGAGTCGGTTCTCCTTTAACCTTTGGTTTTCTTTTTCTAAAACCAGGTTAAATGACTTAAAGACTTCATTGGGATTGTGAAGCCAGACCGATACTACTTTTATCGTAGTCGTGTGATCTTATCTTGAATCTTCTATCGTACGAGTACAATCATATTGATTGTCTTGAGATTGATATCTCCGATAGGCAAGATATAAAAATTAATCACAAACATCTTTGTCTCATTGTTTGTGATTCCGCAACATCTTGTTTCGCTACCATACGGTTAAGATTGTTGTAAGGTGATTGATTAATCTAGGCTGTTCTTCGAGAATATAAGACTGGATTATCAATTGGTTCATGTTCACCTTGATTATTACCAAAAGACAGAACAAAGACTTTAGGGTTTTTCTGTGGGAGACAGATTGATCCTTTGATAGACTTGTCTGTGTGAGACAGATTTATTTATTGTCAAATCCTGCGATTTTGGGTCGTAGCAACTCTTAGTTGTGGGTGAGATCAACTAAGGGAATCAAGTGCGCAGTATCCTGCTGGGTCAGAGGCATAGGGAGTACAACTGTACCTTGGATCAGCGGGAGACTGGTTGGGTTCAACTATAGTCCAGTCCGAAGTTAGCTTGGAGTAGGCTAGTGTCTGTAGCAGCTTAATACAGTGTTTATTCAATCTGGACTAGGTCCCGGGGTTTTTCTGCACTTGCGGTTTCCTCGTTAACAAAATTTCTGGTGTCTGTGTTATTTCAGTTTCCGCATTATATTGTTTTATCTTTATAATTGAAATAATACAGGTTGTGCGTATAGATCATCAATTAGTATAATCCAACCTTTGGTTGTCGATTGTCATTGATTGATCCTTGGACATTGGTCTTTGGTACCGTTCAAGTTATTCCTTGTGTTTGATTAAAGACTCGCTGATTTCTATTAGCTTGAGTAAATCAAAACAAGAGAGAGATATTAACTCCTTGAGATACTTTTACCTAGATTGAGTCTGACTGTCTAGTTGATTCTCTAGAAAGTGTTTCGGAGTTAGTCCATATAGATTTCTAAGAGAAATATTGGGTGGTGTTGTTAGACCCCCGCTTTTTCAATTGGTACCAGAGCAGGCAAAAACGTTTACGACCTTACAAGTCTGTGTTTGTAGCGATATGACTCTATGGAAAGTAGTGGTGTCTCAATAAATGCACCACCAGATCCATGGATTCCAGAATTCTCCTCTATGGCTGATTTAAGTAAATCCGTAGAAGAAATTTTGTCTAGACCTCCACCAGTTTTAAAATCCCTTGGAGTTCTCTCAGGAATTAAAAAGAAACTTGAAAACCTATCTTCTGATGTTGATTTATTTCTTGAGAAAGGACAAGTGTCCCTTGATAGGCTAAATCGATTTATGTTGAAGAATATTCATGTTGATGTGATATTGATTTATTAATCAGTGAGAGCAGTGCTCCTCTTATGTATTCTGCTAGTGGTAATATAGACCAGCTACATGAAGAGTTTAAATCTCAATTAAATGAGAAATCAACCTCAATACATGAATTGTCTCATGAATCAATTCCTGACACGTCTGTTTGTGATAGCAATGTTGTAAAATCCAGGATGTCTTCGTTTCCCGAAAGAGTTTCCCTATGCAATACAAAAAACTATTCACATAAAAGATGGAAAAAGAGAAATCGGAATTTCAAAAATTCCTGGATTCTGACAATACTCTTTGATAGTCCTATAAAATTTATGTTCTGGAATGATCTCAATATTTCGAGACATAAGAGCTGCTGGAAAGAGACTCTCTCATGGTGTCATAATGTGCAAAAATTAATTTATGCTTCACAAAAATTATTAACTACTCAACTACAAATGAATGGTGAGCAATTGCTCCTTTTTTGTATCAAACAAGTCATAGTCTTGCACACGAGCGGTTCACATACGCTGAACCAGAACCGTCTCACGTACGAATCAAGTTGTCGAACGTGTCAAGTGGTTCACTCAACATTTAAAAGATAAAAAGAGTATCTTTGGTTCCTTCACCCCTCTTCTCTTTTCTCTACAGTTCGCAGACGCAAGAAGAAACCGATCAGTTCACGTACCCTCATCATCTTGATTCTCAATCAAATCAATATTGGTTTGTTTCCTTGGTTCCAGAATGATCTCATGAACATTGGGTCAATAATTTCTCGGGTATTAAAGGTAAAAATGCTAGTTTTCCATTAATCAGTTCGTGTACCAAGTAAGTTCTTCTTCCTCCCTATTACTTTTTTGTTCAAGAATGGCTCCTAGGAAAAAGTTATGCGGTGGTGAAGGTTCACGTTCTCAACCGAACCAGAACATAAATAATGATGATGAGTTTGAAGATGATGAAACTGGTTTAGACGTTTTACAACCTTATTATGACCCTGCTCTTCAAATTAGTTTCACTAGTCTTCTTGCTAAGACTAAATATGTCAAGTTCCTTAAAGGGAAGTTTGTTATAGAGAGGGTTTATGATCGTACTGTTAACGAACCTAAGTTTCATTAGTTTATGAACCAACATGAGTGGGGCTATGTTCATGATGGTCTTAGGTCTTCTTTTCCTGAAATGACCTGCCAGTTTTATGTTAACCTGCATGCTGCTAACAATGTCAGTTCTTGCTTCAAGAAAATGGTTGGAGGGATAACATTTGAAGTAAATCGTGAAGTGATTGGATATTTGTTAAACTTATCAATTGATCGCTGATAAGTGCATAATTCATATGATTTTAGTGTTCATTCCATACTTGCTTTAGCTATTATTCTTGCATATTTTCGTATTATTACTTTGGTTTTATCTTATTTGTCTCCAATAGGTGAATCATCCACAAAGGAGATACAAAGTTCTGAAAATATCTATTAATAGAAGTATTCCAAGTATCCAAGCTCCCAAGTCCAAGAGAAGTGGAAGAAGTGCGACGAAAAGGAGCAAAACACACATAATCAAGACTCAGGCCAAATACCGATCTTAACTCATTCAAATTAAGGATTTCTCATCATCATCTTGAAGAGAATTTAAAGATAAAAATAATTCAAAAAGAATGAGGTTATTCTGAGTCCGGATGAAGAAGTTGTGACCAAAACAGTTTTGATTGAATACCGAAGATAGTGCAGTCCGCGAAGTGGGTTTGCGGACGGGGTTCGCAGACTTATTTCCGAAAATATATACTGGAATTTGAAGTTTGCGGACTGGGTTCGCGCACTTAGCAAATGGGAAATGTGTATTTACACCTTGGAAGACCTAAGGGCACGTTTGGGGTCGTTAGGTCATATTTTCGGGTCGGGTTCTTAAACCTAGCTAAATACTTGGAAGCCAAGTAATGTAAACCTATAAAAAGGTATTAGGTTATGTAAATCATATCATCGACTCATATCACAAGTTTTACATCAAAACCTAGGGTTTACCCCTTTAGGGGGAAACCACCATTATCATCTTCTTTGTAATATGAGTAGCTAAATCCTTTGTTGATTAAGGATGAATTCAATGTTCTAAGCGTGAAGCTTTATTAATAATACAAACCTATTGCGAGTTTTTATGATCATCGTTTGTTTTCAATATATCTAGGGTTTATGATTGATTTCTAGATTGTTCAAGTATACAATTGGATTAATCTTTTGATCATTCTATTGCTAGTATAGGGTTAGGATATCCGTGTAATTACACAAGTAGAGAACGTGAGACCTCGCAGAGGGATTCTGTGGAGCAATCCTGTGTGAAGACAACACCAGTAAGTGGACCTTGCGCTAAGAGTCCAATTGCTAGGATCAACCTAAGTTCACATAGCTTAAAGCTTCCGCTGGATTACACCTTGAGTGCGCTACTGCATGGTGGTTCGGTTGGATAGAACTTGATATGCGAGCGCTTCGGTATCCGGTTACACAAGGAGATTTGGGGATAGCACTGCTCTATCTTCTTTCCTACGGTTGGTGATGAATGGTTCTTACGAACGATAGATAAGTATATTAATCCAGTTATCGCTTGGTAACGGCGAAGTATTCCTTAATCATCTATTTTCTTTATTGTCTTTTAATTTATATTTTATAAACCAAAACCCCCCTTTGTTATTTAATTTATCTTGCTGACCAAATAACTTATCAATTACACAGCTCTCTGTGGGAACGATCTCTTACTACCGCTATATTACCAGTTAATTAGTGGGAAATATCTTTATTAGTTTGTTGTGGTTATGACGCTCATCAAATTTTGGCGCCGCTGCCGGGGAGCAGTTGATAATTGATTTGTTATTTGTTTAGCTTGTTTCTGTTTTTTTAGATTTTTTCTTTTATTTCTCTTTTGTTCTTGTGAGTCGTCATGTTTCCTTACGGAAATAACATGTACGGGGCACAAGATTACACATACAACAGTGGTAATCAATATGGTTTTCAATCTCATTCATATGACAACTACCAAACATCCTATGGGTATAATCAAAACCAATCTTTTGGCTATGATCAATATCCCACGAAACCTTATGGATATTCTCATACATGTCAACAACCTTATGACGGGCATGTACGTGAACAATCACGAGGATGGAAGGATAGTTATGCTTCTGATCAGTTGTTTTCTAGTGTTGCGCAGAGGACCAAGATTTTGGAGCTAAAAAGTTATGATACTGAATCAGGACCTATTTCTCTTCATCGTCTTTTTCCCTCACTCTTTCCAAAAGAGGAGATTGTGCATAACGGTGGAAAGCGTGTTAATGTCAGAAAACTTTTTAAGCAACACGAGCAGCTAGAAAAAGCTGGTGCATCACAAGAGACTCTTGACGAAATCAACAAGGCCATAGACATGGAATTCGAACGTCGTTTTGATGTTGATGATTATGAGGTTGACAGTGATTCCGATGAAGATGAACCACCTCTCGAAAGTCCTTGCAACAATGATACGATTATTCCAACTCCAGATCATAATAACGATCATTCTCCTATTCAAAAGGAGGAGATTGGGTATGATATATCTATTGTTATAAATGGTGTAACGTACTCAAACGAATAAATTATGAGTTGCATCAATGAACTGAACGTTTTAGGACAGGATTCCAATTCGGATGATGAGAGTGTTGATGAAGAGATTGAGATTGAGAATGAAACCAAATTGATTAAAGTCGTGGAAGACCCAATTGAGCTTGCCAAGGATTATAATGATGCTGAGATTACGGTTGAAGCAAACGAAGAATGGCTAAATAGTTTGATAGAGGACCACGATACAAAAGAGGTAAATAATTCATTTAAATTCTTTAAGAATGATGAGGATCCTGTAATACAAGAGATTGTTAAAGGTTTGTCTAATCCTTTGCATGATTCTATACCTTTTGATTCTCCTATCCAAATTGAAATAGTTTCTGAAAGAGTCGTTAACCCGGTTTTTAAGGAGCTACCTCACTTAGGTTTGAGTATATGTGCTATTAATATTCTTAAAATTATTTTGCTTCTAAGTATCCACCACTTGATGTATTTGAATTGAGTATTGTGCAGGTTCACCAAGCTGAGGAACCTTTTGAAGTTTCCGAATTTTATGTTCTCTATCCACTTCCGAGTGTAGAAAGGACTAAGTATGGGGCAAACTTCAATTAAGTGATATCTTCAATATTTATATCTTGTGCTAATGTTTTTTTGAAGCTATTATTTGAATTTCAGATTGTTATTTGGAAGGATTACCAAATTTTCAGATTATTGGTGTACGGACGATAACAATAACGTCGGGCTTTGACGACGTTAAACCAAGCTCTTCGTGGGAGGAAACCCATCGGTTTTGTAATTCTATCCCTTTTTTTAGTTTTATTAGTTTTGCATATCATATCTTGCATTCCCATCTTAGATTTTACAAGTCCTATATCTATAATGAAAGTTTTGACATATTCTCGTCAGAAAATTCTGAATGCGCACTTGTTAAGAAAATAGCTCTCGAGACTGCATACGGAGTCCGATTGGAGTGATTTACCCAAAATTTTAAAGAGGACAGACATACCTTTCGTTTCCAAAAAGAAAATATGAATTTGGGCTCTGTTAAGTTGGAGCGATAGGCCTGAACATTTGAGTTTTGGAATTTTTCCAGAACTTTTTAAGATTGCATGTCAGTCAGTCCGGAGGCCATCAGAGTCAGACCATTTTTCGAAACAGTGTGAAATTTTGAAATGTTTTATAAAAGACGTAGACGAACAACTTTCGTTAAGGATGTTTTTCCCAATTCCCTACCCATTGGTACAGTTGTTGAGATTTTCAGGGCTTTTATGTCAGAAATCAGAATTTTCGGTTTTGAACATTGAGGACAATGTTAAGTTTAAGTGTGGGGGAGTTGCATAAGAAAAAAAAAATCATACTCTTTGATTTATTGCATTTTTGAGACTTCATCTTTTGGAGTTAATATTGAGCTATTTAGGATGACACACTAAATCTTTTTAGATTGAAACAGTTCTTACAGCTATAGATTAAGTTCCATTTATTTCAATCCTTAAATATATACGTTCATAATTGAATGCGAAACAAAGATATGGTAGTCGTTTGAAAGAGTCATCCTCGCAATTAATCATTACTGAATCACTTTCTTTTTATTTTTGCAGTTATATGTTTCTCTAAAGTGATTTGGTGGGATCTTGATACTGTCGTGGATGTTGTAGCAAGGTAATCATTGGTTGAGTTTTTATAAAAGCCCCATAAGACAATTGTCTTACATTCTTAAAGAGTAAAGACTGAGCCGAAAAAAATATATAAAAAAAAAGGAAAAGAAAAAAGAAAACAATAAATAAATAAATAATAAGGCTCCTCTTCTTTTATCGACACTAATAAATGATAGGTCCGAAATTTCGGACTAATCATAGTCGATGAAAACAAAAATCATATCATCATTATATAGCAAGTCAAAAAGACTATTGATGAGGTTCTTGACACTTTGATAGCAGTATGTGTGAAACGTTGTCCCTGTCTCCGTCGCCTAAGCAAGCGTGGAGTGCAGGATCCAAGGCAACTATCATGTACTTTCTGAAAAGGAACATGCGCTTAGAGTATTTAATCATGTGGTCGAGTTAAATAGGTGCTTCTCTCAACTAGTGCGCTATAAATATATATATCCTTTGACGACATTCACACAAGTATTGTGGGTAACATCTTTCACTTTAGTCAACATTTGCACACTTCACTTTTCTACTTCCATTTTCTTATCTATCCATGTGATTTCAGTATGCGAATGTTGTGGCGAACGTTGCAACAAGTACAATGACTATCTTAGTAAATTTTTGCAATCAGGTTGAATGCCATACGTAAGTAATTGCTTATGTGTGCGGATTGGAATGTATGTGGGATGTTTGTAGTTAAAGAACATATGCAAGCTAATTATTTGGATTTTTACTTTGTGTCAATCCTAAGCGGTTCTTCCAAGGCGAGAGATTGGAGTAGGTTTTGTGAGTATACCTCTTGTAAGCCCTCACGAGACTATAACTCGACCACTAGGGACACCTAGGGGTTTAAAGGCATGTTATTCATGCTAAGAGTAATCGTATCCTCACGACATGGAGTTGTTGTATTTAGGATTAGTTTTATTTAGTTTTCTCGAGGACTAGCAAAAGCTAAGTGTGGGGGAATTTGATAAGTGTATAATTCATATGATTTTAGTGTTCATTCCATACTTGTTTTAGCTATTATTCTTGCATATTTTCGTATTATTACTTTGGTTTTCTCTCATTTGCCTCCAATAGGTGAATCATCCACAAAGGACCTACAAAGTGCTGAAAAGAGCTATGAAGAGAAGTATTCCAAGTATCCAAACGGCCAAGTCCAGGAGAAGTGGAAGAAGTGCGACGAAAAGGAGCAAAACGCACATAATCAAGACTCAGGCCTGTGAATGGGGAAAACGATTTTCTGGTTTTTACGGAATTGAAGAGTCGACCGTGTGGAGACTCCTTGAACCGAGCGAAATGTTGAACCTCACACAGATGCACTGCAAGAAGGGAGTGTTTTAAGTTCGAGAGATCAATCTGTAAGACCCCGTCCTAAACCAAGAACAATGGCCGTTCCAGAGTCAATTCGGTCACAAGAGAGGATGGGTTGATCTGTAGGAGGAAAGCCGAGAAATGCGTGAGATCAATGGTGATCTGAGATTGTAGGTGTGTTGTGAATTCAGTGTGAAAATGCTCCGAATGATTGAATTTTGCTCAATTGAGAGTAATTTCTGTGAGTTCGTGTAGACGAAAGATTGTCTGTATGAACTTTTGATGAGAAATTGCTCGTTTTGGCGAATGTTTTTCGAATGTTCGAAAACTTTTGTTCTTCAATCAGGATTCAGAGACATTTTTTAATGCCGGAGTTGAAAACACCATGATCCCATGAAGTGTGACAGTTGTTGAAATCAAAGAGTGGGAAATGGGGAAATCGTGTTAAAACCAATTACTCATCATGCGGGGACTTTGTTAACTTTACACCCACTACTTTGCTAACTCTTCCAACTGATTGCACGACTTGCTCACATTCTCGTCGTGGGTGAACACACGTGTCGTAGACCGCCAGACCAAAACCCTAGTTAATATCCCCCCATGTGACACGATTGAAATCTCGTGATTGTGGAGTCAGTTGCTGACTTTATGGGACGATGAGTCCATGTATTGCTGAGTTGAACATGATTAGCAAATGTTTCGAAACTCATGAATTTAATGTGTCTGCTGAGACGAGATATCATTATAACCTAAGACGAGCAAAACTGTGTTGCTAAATTGTTGAATATTGGTAGTTGAACCAATATTCTTTGATTTGAGAAAATATTGCTAGTCTGAGCGAATATTGTTAATTGAATAAATATTGCCGGTTCGAGCGAATATTGCTAGTTCGAGCAAATATTGTTCTTTTGAGGAATTGTTGGTAGCTGGACCAAATAAAATATTAATTTAAGTTACTGACTGCTGGGTCGAGCAAAATAAATATGAATATCAATCATGGAATCAACATAAAATTACCAGAGTGTTCGAATCTGCACAGAATCACATTTCTGCAGAGCTCTGGATTCAAAACCCTAATTTTGCCGAAATGATGATTTATTGCAAATCAACACGGGACTGGCTACATGGGATGAAGGATTCACCATATAACGCCTAGATGCTCGAATGAGCAAAAAATACCAAAGTCTCTCGAGGACTAGTTGGTGAAAGAATGATTAAATGTTGGT
Organism: Papaver somniferum; assembly: GCF_003573695.1. Taxonomy (NCBI): domain Eukaryota; kingdom Viridiplantae; phylum Streptophyta; class Magnoliopsida; order Ranunculales; family Papaveraceae; genus Papaver; species Papaver somniferum. The sequence goes on along the minus strand of NC_039360.1, from coordinate 15,910,560 downwards.
TTAATCATTTACTGAAATAATGCTCGTGCGAGCAACAAATCATAAAACCTGATGTAGAAAATATGAGGGGCCGACCAAGAGGTCATGAGACCGGCTCTTGATGGTCGTTTGAGCGAACTTCCAATTGTTTGGAAAGAGTTCGAACCTAATATGAGCAACTGAGCAAATTAGGTTAAAATAATTAAAACATGCAGGACCAGATGTTTGCAAGCCTCAGGGTCACCCTTGGTCGGTCAAGGGGATGTGCCCGTATCACCATAGTGCTCGTGCTTCAGTCCTGAGAATTTTGATATTTTCTGATGCACGTTTGAGCAACATTTGGAGAAAATATGCAAAATCCATGGTTTTGCTGAAACCGGCAAAAATACATGAGATGATGTAAATAATAAATAAAACACGGGATTTCAAGGAGTGGGACCGTCACGGCTAGGGCATGGCCGGCCGGCTGACAGACGCGGTCCCACATGTTTATCCCAGTTTTATGTGATTTTATGTGTTTTCTCTGATTTGAGGGAAATTTCATGAAACTGGAGAATTTGGTGAAATTAGGGAACTCTCATGAGAGATAAAATAATGATAAAATAGGGAATGGGAGTGTGGGACCGGCATGGCTAAGGCATGGCCGGTCGGCCATGAGCGCGGGTCCCAAGCCACTCTTCCCAATTTTATGTAATTTTTGATGATTTTAGCTAACTTTCATAAAATCAAAAGGATTTGTTGAAAACCAAGATATTTTGTTGAAATCAGGGAGTTTTCATGAAATCAGGAAACAAAACACCAAATAATAATAAAATAATAGGAGTGTGGGACCGGATAGGGCATGGCCGGCCGGCTAGAGCCCGGTCCCACAAGTTTTCCCTAATTTTTTAATATTTTCTATAACTTTAGATAAAATACATGAAATTAGGTAATTTTAGGGAGAATTCATGAAATCAAGAGAATTTTCATAATTTAAGAGGAAATAATAAAATAATGGGACATGAGGTGTGGGACCGTCTATGGTCCAGGCACGGCCGGCTGGTGCTCGGTCCCACAACACCTTTCCCTAATTTTATTATTTTTTGATGAAATCATGTGATTTTAGAGAAAAATACATGAAATTAGGTGATTTTAGGAAAAATTCATGAAATCAAGGGAATTTTCATAATTTAAGAGGAAATAATAAAATAATGGGGCGTGAGGTGTGGGACCGGCCACGTCCAAGGCATGACCGGCCGGCCGGCAGTCCCGCTACGCCTTTCCCTAATTTTATTATGTTTTGATAAAATCATGTGATTTAGATAAAAATACATGAAATTAGGCAATTTTCATGATTTTAGGGAAAATTAGTAAAATATGATAAAAATATAAAATTGGGCGTGGGACTGGTCACGACATGACCGGCCGGTTGTGAGCCCAGTCCCCTGGCGCTTCTGATAATACTTTCTCTATTTTCCTTCCTATTTTGCATAGGTTCCTCGTTCATTCGTATTTTCCGAAATGTTCTTTTGCGCATTCACAATGCTGGTCTGTGCATTATTTGTTAAGTACACTTGCACCATTTTTGTCAGGGCTTATTCGATGCTTAGATGCCTGTTTCGTTGAATATTTATTATTAACCTGTGGAATTCTGCTGGGAAGAACCACAGATTGAAGTAACGAAATATAACGAGGAATCGTAGAATATTGCTGAATATTCAGGCGATTAATTGACGACTCATAGAATATTGCTGGATATTCAGACGATGGCTCATATAATATTGCTGGATATTCAGACGATTTAAGATAATTAACTGTCGGCTCTATACTAGAAGGGCTTCCTGTCTAGGAGCATTAATTATCTAAAGGTTGAGCAATATGAACTTGTTGGTGTAGATGGTGGATTTTCGACAAATGGTGGAATTGTAAAACTATACTCCAGATTCGGAAACCGGATGAGTATTGAGGCTCATGTTTCTCATTAAAGCATGAAATCTCACGCCATAAATCTCTGACTGAGAAGGCTGTCTCTCAGAGTACATGTAGATGTGTAGTCTCTCAGTTGAGACCACGGCATATCCCATGAATACTGAGCAATTTCAGTAATTACTCCAGATCTGACAATCGGATGAGTATCGAGACTCATGTCTCTATGCATGAAAGGTCATGCCACCTCTGATGGAGAAAGTTTCTCAGGGAAGATTTAGATGTGTAGTCTCTCAGCTGAGACCACGGCACATCTCGTACTTTGTAGAATCGAAAGATTGGGAGGCTTCTATACAGCATGCCTGCTAGTATAGAGCGACAACGTCTTCGGGATGTAATCAAATTTTCCCCGACTATGCAAGAGGAATATGATACTCCAGCAAGTTCATATTGCTCAACCCTCAGATAATTAATGCTCCTAGACAGGAAGCCCTTCTAGTATAGAGACGACAATTAATTATCTTAAATCGTCTGAATATCCAACAATATTCTACGAGCCATCACCTGAATATCCAGCAATATTCTATGAATCGTCAATTAATCGCCTGAATATCCAACAATATTCTATATTTCGTCACTTCAATTCGTGGTTCTTCCCAGCAGAATTCCAGGGGTTAGTGATAAAATACTCAACGAGACAGGCGTCTAAGCATCGAATAAGCCCTGACAAAAATGGTGCAAGTGTACTTAACAAACGATGCACAGACCACCATTTTGAATGCACAAACGAGCATTTCAAAAGATACGAATGAATGAGGAACCTATGCAAAATAGGAAGGAAAAATAATAAAATATTAGCAGGGGCGCCAGGGGACTGGGCTCACCAACTGGCCGGTCATGCCATGACCAGTCCCGCGTCCAATTTCATATTTTATCACAATTTTCCCTAAAATCATGAAAATTACCTAATTTCATGTATTTCCTCTAAAAAGCACATGATTTTATCAAAAATAATAAAATTAGGGAAAGGTGTTGCGGGACCGAGCACCAGCCGGCCGTGCCTTGGACGTGGCCGGTCCCACACCTCACGTCCCCATTATTTTATTATTTTCCTATTAAATTATGAAAATTTCCTTGAATTTTCCATAAAATTACCTAATTTCATGCATTTCCTCTAAAATCACATGATTTTATCAAAAATAATAAAATTAGGGAAGGTGTTGCGGGACTGAGCACCAGCCGGCCATGCCTTGGTCATGGCCGGTCCCACACCTCATGTTCCCATTATTTTATTATTTCCTCTTAAATATGAAAATTCTCTTGATTTCATGAATTTTCCATAAAATTACCTAATTTCATGTATTTCCTCTAAAATCACATGATTTTATCAAAAATAATAAAATTAGGGAAAGGTGTTGCGGGACCGAGCACCAGCCGGCCGTGACCGGTCCCACACCTCACGTCCCCATTATTTTATTATTTTCCTCTTAAATTATGAAAATTCTCTTGATTTAATGAATTTTCCATAAAATTACCTAATTTCATGTATTTTCTCTAAAATCACATGATTTTATCAAAAATTAGAGAAAATTTGTGGGACCGGGATCTAGCCGGCCGGCTGGCCATGCCCTAGCCGGTCCCACATGCCATTATTATATTATTATTATTTGATGTCTTGTTTCCTGATTTTATGAAAACTCCCTGATTTCAACAAAATATCTTGGTTTTCAATAAATCCTTTTGATTTTATGAAAGTTAGCTAAAATCATCAAAACTACATAAAATTGGGAAGAGTGGCTTGGGACCCGCACCTATTGGCCGGTCGGCCATTCCTTAGCCATGCCGGTCCCACACTCCCATTCCCTATTTTATTATTATTTTATCTCTCATGAGAGTTCCCTAATTTCACCAAACTCTCCAGTTTCATGAAATTTCCCTCAAATCAGAGAAAACACATAAAACTGGGATAAGCATGTGGGACCGCGTCTATCAGTCGTCTGGCCATGCCCTAGCCGTGCCGGTCCCACACCTTGAAATCCCATGTTTTATTTATTATTTACATCATCTCATATATTTTTCCCAGTTTCAGCAAAACCATGGATTTTGCATATTTTCTCCAAATGTTGCTCAAACGTGCACCAGAAAATATCAAAATTCTCAGGACTGACGCGCGGACATCATGGTGACACGGGCACATCCCCTGACCGACCAAGGGTGACCCTGAGGCTTGCAAACATCTGGTCCCACATGCTTTAATGATTTTAACCTAATTTACTCAGTTGCTCATATTAGGTTCAAACTCTTTCCAAACAATTGGAAGTTTGCTCAAACGACCATCTATTGGTCCCACGGCCACCAGGAGCCGGTCCCACGACCTCTTGGCGGGTCCCTCATATTTTCTACACCAGGTTTTATTATTTGTCGCTCACATGAGCATTATTTTAATAAATGGTTAAACCATCATTTAATCATGATTTCACCAACTGGTCCTCAATAGACTTTGGTATTTTTGCTCATTTGAGCATCTGGGCGTTATATGATGACCCGTCATCCCATGTAGCCGGTCCTGTGTTGATTTGCAATAAATCATCATTTCAGTAAAATTAGGGTTTTAAATCCAGAGCTTTGCAGAAACGTGATTCTGAGCAGATTCAAACACTGATAATTTTATGTTGATTCCATGATCAATATTCTCATTTATTTTGCTCGACCCAGAAGTCAGTAATTTAAATTAATATTTTATTTGGTCCTGCTACCAATAATTCATCAAACGAGCAATATTTGCTCAAACTAGCAATATTCGCTCGAACCGGCAACATTCACTCAAACTGGCAATATTCGCTCAGATTAGCAATATTTGCTCAGATCAAAAGAATATTGGTTCAACTACCAATATTCAAGAATTTAGCAACACAGTTTTGCTCGTCTTAGGTTATAATGATACCTCGTCTCAGCAGACACATTAAATTCATGAGTTTGAAACATTTTCTAATCATGTTCAACTCAGCACTACATGGACTCATCGTCCCATAAAGTCAGCAACTGACTCCACAATCACGAGATTTCAATCGTGTCACATGGGGGGGATATTAACTAGGGTTTTGGTCTGGCGGTCTACGACACGTGTGTTCAACCACGACGAGAATGTGACCAAGTCGTGCAATCAGTTGGAAGAGTCAGCAAAGTAGTGGGTGGAAAGTTAACCAAGTCTCTGCACGATGAGTAATTGGTTTTAACACGATTTCCCCATTTCCCACTCTCTGATTCCAGCAACTGTCACACTTAATGGGATCATGGTGTTTTCAACTCCGGCATTATAAAATGTCTCTGAATCTTGATTGAAAAGACAGAGTTTTTTCGAACAATCGAACAACATTCGCCAAAACGAGCAATTTCTCATCAAAGTTCATACAGACAATCTTTCGTCTACACGAACTCACAGAAATTACTCTCAATTGAGCAAAATTCAATAATTCAGAGCATTTTCACGCTGAATTCACAACACACCTACAATCTCAGATCACCATTGATCTCACGCATTTCTCAGCTTCCCTCCTACAGATCAACCCATCCTCTCTTGTGAATGAATTGAATCTGGAACGGCCATTTTTCTTGGTTTAGGCCGGGGTCTTACAGATTAATCTCTCGAACTTAAAGCACTCCCTTCTTGCAGTGCATCTGTGTGAGGTTCAACAGTTCGTTCGGTTCAAGGAGTCTCCACACGGTCGACTCTTCAATTCTGTAAAAACCAGCAAATTGTTTTTCTCCATCCACAGATTGGCGACCACAGTGGGAGATCATTCTCTCGGTTGCAATCTCACAATATCACAAAGATGGTTGATCTTAGGTCTGGTTCAGTTACCGATCCAGGTTCAACACCCGACTCTCACATCGCAATTTCTAGTGATACTGCAATCGCAAGTACTACTCCTCTCAACATTGCAGGCTTCAGTGGTACCGCTAATACCACTCCTCCAGCCAGCAATGTCATGCCACATGTTACTACTACTCCTCCAAGCACTGGTGCTCCAGTGATCACCCCTGCAAGTGACGGCACTGGCGCCATCAACAATCCACTCTTCGGTCGGTCTCCTGAAGAAACCATAAGAAATCAGCCTACCATAGTTGATCTCATGAAGGTTCAGACTGACCTGGCTGCAATACATAAGCAGTTGTGTGTTTATATTAAAACTCTCACAGACAAGCTTGCGTCTGAACGAACTCAGCCTCAGCGCGAGAAAGGAAAAGCTAAAGAAACATCTTCAACCGCTGATCCTGAAATCTCTCCAATCCATGTTGTACATGATGAAGAATTCCGCAAAGCTGTAGATGACTCTTCAACAACAGAACCTGCAAGTTTCATCACCCATAAAGATATGGAGTGCTTTTTTGAGGATCGATGAAAAGACAAGACATCATCCGTCCATCGTCACCAACCTCCATACTGCCATACAAAGGATTCCTCTTTCAAAAGGTTATACCGCTCCAACATTCATTCTTTATGATGGAACATGCAATACTCAAAAACATATTTCTCGGTTTCTGGAATTATTGGACGAACACGAGCACAACCATGTCGTCCTTCTGGATGAATTTTTAAAATCCTTAAAAGGTAGGGCATGCACCTGGTACAACAACATCGCACCAGGAAGTATCACCGATTGGGGAGAGATGATTAATGCTTTCTACAAAAAATACTTCTTCGTGTCAGAGCAAGTCACTCTCTCTGATCTAGAAATAATGATTCAAAGGAGCAGTGAACATCCCGATGATTATATGAAAGGGTTCAGAGTTCAAGCCTTGGACTGTCATTGTCCAAACTTCACGGAGCAGCAACTGGTAGACTTGTGTATCAACGGCATGATCCCGGTATACAGAGCTTTATTGGAAAATCTTCGTTTCCAGACCTTCTCATAGCTTCATGAAGCGGCGAAGAGATCGGCAACTACAGTGCCCGCTTTACTGGAAAGAACAAAAGCTACAAAGTCTGAAGAACCGCGAGACACTCGAGATGGCAGACGTATGATCAAGAAGCAGTAAAACCTCCAGCCTTCCACAAACAATGTTGGAGAAGACGTCTGAGGAATTTCAAACTTTGACGAGGTTGAAGCAAGAACCTGCAAAAGTTGTTGTAGATGGGGAAAAACGATTTGCTGGTTTTTAAGGAATTTAGGAGACGACCGTACATAGGAGACTCCTCGAACCGAGCGAAATGCTAAACCTCACACAGATGCACCGCTGCGAAGGGGGTGCTTTAGATTCGAGAGATCAATCCATAGTACTCCGTCCTAAATCAAGACAATGACCGTTCCAGAGTAAATTCGGTCACAAGAGAGGATGGGTTGATCTGTAGGAGGGAAGCTGAGAAATGTGTGGAATCAATGGTAATCAAAGATTTTGGGTGTGTGAATTCTGAATACGATAAGCTCTGAGTGATTGAAATTGCTCAATTGAGAGTAGTTGCTCAACTGATGAGTTGATGATCTCGTGTTGTCAGTTTGACGTGAGATTGATGATACTGATGATGTTGATGATTCAATCATGATTCAGAGACTTATTTATATTGCTGGAATTGTAGACACCATGATTCCATGAAGTGTGACAGTTGATGGAATCAAGGAGTGGGGAAGTGGAGATCGTGTTTGAAACCAGTTGCTCAACGTGTGGAGACTTGGTCGATTTTCCACCCATTACCTCGTGAATTCCTTCAACTGATTGCACGACTTGCTCACATTCCATCGTGTGTTTGAACACAGGTGTCGTAGACCGCCAGACCAAAACCCTAAGTGATATCCCCCCAAGTGACACGATTGACGTCTCGTGGTTTTTTAGTCAATTGATGACTTCGTGGTTTGATGGGACGATGAGTCCATGTAGTTGATGAGTGTCGAACATGATGTTCTGAAACTCATGAATTGAACATGCCATGAGACAGAGGTATAATTCTTACGATGAAGTGAGCAAGTGTTGCTCATTCGATGGATCGTTGAATATTGATTGTTGAACCAATATTCCTTGGTTTGAGAAAATATTTATCATCTGAGCAAGTGTTGCTCATGTGATGAATTGTTGAATATTTGATCGTCTGAGCATGTGTTGCTCATCTGATGGATTATTGGAAGCGTACCAAAAATATTAATTAGAATACTGGTCGTTGAACCGAGCATAATTAATAAAGTTAATGACCATGAGGCCGTCGTAAAATTATTAAGGTTGGAATCTGGAATTATGATCCTTGGATTCAGAAACCCTAATTTGATCAATTGATGATCAATTCATGGTTCGTCAGAAGTTTAACCATGGGACGAAGGAGGGAGCGACTACATGGGACCGTGGATCAACCATGTAGTGTCCATATGCTCACGTGAGAAAATACGAAGAACTCCTGAAGAGTTGACGATTTGTTGGTGGAAGAATGATTAAATGTTGGCTTAATCATTTATTCAAAAATGCTCGTATGAGCCTTAGGTGAGAAAACCTAATTAATTATGAAGAGGCGAGGGACCGACCATGGAGTCATGAAACCGGCCCTGGGTTGTCACGTGACCACCTGACGATCACTTCATGAAAATCCAAAGTGTTTGGAAGAGTTTTGGACCTAATACGAGCAATTTTGCAAATTAGGTCAAAACTGTGAAAATTGATGGGACCGGCTTCCGTGAGCCAAAGAGACAATCTTGGTCGGTCAAGATAGCGTGCTCGTGTCCCCAAGGCGTCCGCGTCTCAGTCCTGAGAATTTTGATATTTTCTGACGTGCGATTGAGCATCCATTCGAGAAAATATGCCAAAATTAGGGTTTCGACGAAACTGAGGAAAACACCATGAGATGATGAAAAATAATTATAAAATAAGGAATGAGGAGGCGTGGGACCTCCATGGTAAAGGCATGGTCGGACGGTCGTGACCACGGTCCCGTGGTGCCTTTTCCTTAATTTTATAATATTTTTGATGATTTTATGAAAAATTCATGAATTTTGAGAAATTTGATGAATTTAGTGAGTTTCCATGAATTGAAGGGCGTGTGGGACCGTGGAAGGCATGGCCGTCTAGCTTGGGCCCGGTCCCACGAGTTTTCATAATTTTTTAATATTTTTTAGGTATTTTTGATGATTTGAGGGAATTTTTCCTAATTTGAGAGAAATACCATGAAATCAAGGAATTTGATAAATTCAAGGAAAACTTATAATAAAATAATAAAACAAAGGGGCGTGTGGGACCGGCTAGGGCATGGCCGGCTGGCCAAGGCTCGGTCCCACAAGTTTTCATAATTTATTTTATTTTATTATTATTTGATGATTTGTGCAAAATACCATGAAATCAAGGAGGTTTTCATGAAATTAGAGAAATAATAATAATAATAATAAAATAATAAGAAACCGTGAGGTGTGGGGCCGGTTGGCCAATGGTCACGCCCCACACTCCTTTTCTTAATTTTATATTATTTTTTATGGATTTATGGAAGTACCATGAAACCGAGGAGTTTCCTCGAGACGAAGGAGATTTGATAAAATGAGAGAATTTTCATCGGATCATGGAAAATAATACAAATGCATTAAAAATATAAAACTGGCGTGGGATTGACCACGACGCGGTCGGTCGGTCGTGTGTCCGTGCTCCCAGCACCCTGGTCAACATTTTTAATTATTTATTATTTTCGTCTCTATTTTGCATAGGCTCATCGTTTCGTTGTATTTTTGAAATACTCGTTCGTGTGGTGATTGTTAGTGTATCGTCGTTGAATACACCTTCACCATTTGAATCGGGGCTTACTTAGGGGTAGCTCAGATGCCCGGTTGTTGATTATTTATTACTAATTGTGGAATTTGGTGGAGAATAATTCACAAAACTGAGCAATAAGATGTTTATTATTAATTCATAGGATCAGCTGAGGATTCGACTACGAATTCAGAATAACAAAGTGAGCATTACCATTCCATGGGATCGTAGATTCGACCATAGAATCAGAGTAATTAAGATTTATCTATTACCATTTATGAGACCAGTTGTGGATTCGATCATGAAATCGGAGTAATGAGATAATATAATCATTGTTATTCTACGAGATCAAGCCGTGGATTCGATCATAGAATCAGAACAATCGTTATTGCCATTCCATGGGACCAGTCGTGGATTCGACCATGGAATAGGAGCAATTAGGATTAATTAATTTTGTGGCTCTATACTAGCATAGCAAGCTGTCTAGGAGCATTAATTATCCCGATATGAGCTTGTCGGTAAGTCATATCCTTTATATAGTCAGGGTAAACTTGTTGTTTGTTCCTGAAGACGTTATCGCTCTATACTAGCAGAGCAAGTTGTCTAGGAGCGGTCCATCTCGTGATACTATATAGAAATAATCACTGAAAGTATTCAGTATTCATGAGATATGCCGTTGTCCAGTCGTGAGACTACATATCTACATGTACTCTGAGAGAAAGTACTCTCCGTTGAGAATTCGATGAGAGAGCCGTGTCTCGATGCTCACGTAGCTTCATATAATTATGAGTTTACAATTTTAGCCTCTGTCGAAAATCCACCATCTACAGATGCATAGACATTCATCAAGAGGTTCCGCACTCAGGCAAGTCACATTCCATGTTTATGTCATTTATTTCCTCACATGCTATCCTAGCATGGGGACTTAATTATGCTAGCAACTCTACAAGACGTTATGAATGGTAGCTTCACCACATTAGTATATTACCAAGTGGTTGAATCTGACGTTTCTCCGAATCAACCACTGAAACATTCATTTATGAGATGATGTCCAAACACGGCAAAAAATACTTTGGGCGTTTCTCCTGCAAGTCCATGTGTTCCAAAAAATCAGAAAGCTCTGACGTCTGCACAAGTGTCGAATCCCACTACTGCAACAAAAGGGATGCTGAATCAACAGAAGATACTCCAGGTCCGAGATGATCAAACCTCTAAGACGTTCGACGCTTAAGGAATATACGCTTCAACGCTCAAGCATCTAAGAAGCCTTCAAATTGTACTCCCAATCAAAGAGTACACCTTCGATAGTGGCGCGTCTGGCTTCAGCACAAATATCTCGACGATGACACATTGATTCAACACCAGCACGATCAAAGTGTAACTAAACTACAATCGATAAGTCTTGCAACATCATTCATACATGAAGGGCACCAACTCCTTCAATATACACTGGGCAACCTGAGGTGATTCCGCGAAACTTCATCAACGGGATTTCTCTACATCATAAGCCCCTGCATGATTGAGGAACTTTCTCTCTTCACCAATCACATCCAGTATGAAAAGTGCTGATTCTATCTACCACAACAACATCAATTCTCTGACAAAGCCACTTCACGAGGCTCACTGGATGGAGGAGCAAATATTATGTCGATGATCATGGTTCTAGCCTTTTTGGTCTCGGGAGAAACTCCGACCATAGTATCTGCATCAACGAGGATATCTGGAGGAACTTTATCCATGGTCTCAGCATCCACAAGAATTTCTGGAGAAAATTCAGTCGTGATCTCAGCATCAACAACGGTCTCAGGAGCAACATCCTAATGACAAGGCTTCATCAACTAACCGTTCTCTGAAGTATTACTTGACGAAGCAGACTTCTCCAAGCACTAATAATTCATATCAAGATGTTTAGAACTGATAACTTGCTCACATTAAAGTATTCTCAAAGCTTGCACGACTGGTGGGCACAATCCAAAGTCTTCTACAAGATGTTCTCATCACCTCTACAAATGAGATACAACACACTTCGGGCCATGGGTTTACAAAAACGTACCAATGGGTGAGGAATTGGACAATACTTCCTCAACAAAAGATGTTCGTCTATGTTTCTTATACAATATATCAAAAAGGCGCATCAATCGGACATACGAGCTGAAAGATATGGCCTTTACCGTCAGGTCTACGGAATCTGAAAAGTCTGTACGGGATTACAAATTACAAATGTGCACGCTCCATTGGCTGATCTCTACAACTCCAAATTGAGTTATTCTTTTCTCATGAGACAACTCAGCCTCTTAGCTTCAAAAGTTGGGGTCAAGCATCGAATTTCGACCTTGTATGAGGTCCCTACAGCTTCCAGAGCGTACAACATACAAGCAACAATTCTTAGACGGAATTCATGACTTCCACAGTCGAGCGGTGTCCACCAGGTCTTTCCACTAAGTACTTCATCACGATACCTCCAACTTCGACCACCTAGGTCTTCACATCAATTTTTCTACCTGGGTCCTCTATCCAAGTCTTGTTAGAAGAAGAGAAAACGAAAAGGAGAGATTTTACAAAATACTGGGGACTGACGGTCCGCTGATCATGACGATCAGTTTCACAGTCCAAGACTCGTGGCGCCAGACTCTCTTGTGCTAATCATTCATCATAAAAGTGATGCTACCGCCGAGACATGAAACCATGGTCATTACATCATCCCCTCTCGAAAGAAACCTCGGCTATGGTCCCGTGACCAGGGTTTCAGACGTGATGTTTTACGGTTGAGAAAGACAAGATGGCTGCAAGCACCATGCTCATGTACCAATCAAAGGGTCTTGATCTCAAATGAATCAATAGCATTGAAATCCTCCACCAACCAGTTCGTGGTATGGGAGTGATGCATCGAATGGAGGACCAAAAAAAACCCTGCACTTGGGTGTTAATACACCACTACACGATTCTCAGTTACTGGGGCAGCCTCTACAATCAGGGCAACAGTTTCTTCAGTATTCTCTGCTGGTGGCTCGGTTTCTTCTATCATTGAAGCAGCAACAATCGAAGTTTCCATAACTTTAGTGACAACCTTCTCATGGCCTTGAAGTGCAGGGATGGTTGTATCTTCATCAACAACTCCAGAACAGCTCGAGTTATCCTTATTGGTTTCAATATCCTCAACTTCGGTATTTGGCACCTAATACGAAGATTACATGAGGTTAGAGAAATATAAACATGAGACCAAATGATATCATAAAAATACATTATACAATAAGTCCAACATAATCAGGGTTCATCATTATACACTCGAGTCACGAGCAAATAGCATGAAAGTCATGAAAATACGTTTTGCGGCAAGCTCGTCTGAAGAGACTTTACTATGCCCTGTGCAAGATAACTCACTGGGAGCAATCTACAAGGAATATGAGGATTAGTTTTATACCATTCTCTTCGCATGGATGTCCTCTACCACATGTCAAAATTTCATAACAATCCGATGAACGAGCAAGGAGATGCGGTCAAAACATTAGACAACGTACAGTCTGAAAAAGTTCTGAAAGTCTCCTGGAAGTTTACTGTTTTCCCTTTTTTTAGGCCCTGGACGTGCTCAAAACTTAAAAAGCTTCTTTGCTAAATCTTGGAAATTTCCTGGGCATAAGGATACATGGGTGGATCGCGAAAATCTGACATCGGACGAAGATTCTACAGCATTTTTGCTAAACATCTAAGTTTTGAATTTTCTGGTGACGTATTTCGGCAAAGCTTTTCATATATTCACATGGATTCTCATTCATGCATTCATGAATTTTCATACCAGAATTGCTTGTCTCAACATCAACAACAACATTACTTTCATTCGGTTTTGAGCTTTAGGAGTTTTCTTTATCGTCATTCTCCGAACGAGCATCACCAGTACTCTCTATTTCCATGGAGACATCCTCCTGGACATATTCTCAAAAATGAGCATCTTATCTACGAAGTTATATGAAGAAATACTTACTTCGGCCTCTTCTTCAACACTCGAATCTGAAACTGTCTGCCCAGCAGCAAAGAATTGAAGACCGTCAATACTTGACGGAGCAAAGTTCTGCAAAGGAATAACAAACCTTGGTCTCGTGATTCTAATTGCACGGACAAGAAAAAGTCATGATGTGAGGAGCGCTAACAACTCACCAAAGAGACATGGGACTTTACAGTGCTCGAACCTGGATGACATTTTTCGGGTTTATATTTGACCAAGAAGAATTCGTCATTCGCATTTGGAAACTCTTAGTCACCGCTTCTTCCTCTTCATCAACTGAAGGAGTCTCATAACCGCCGTTTGACATCTCTGCAAAGTAGGTGCGACATCCATGTGATATTTTTACTTCAGAATATCATTCAAAGGTGAAAATTTCATCAAAGCAGTGAAATTAAAGCATAAAAAAGGTGCTCACATCAGCGTCTGCAAAAATGGTAACAATCCAACTCTTACCTATTTACAAATTTCACTAGCTGTAGTGATTATAAGGTCAGAATTTCGAAAACTTGCTCTTTCCGTCAAACCTGCAAAGACGAGCAAATTCATTATTCAAAATCATGACTTGATGTTCATAGAACCGTGAACAACTCACGTAAATTTAACATCCACTGGTTTTTTAAAAATTGGACAGACGTCCATTCTACAATTTTGAAAACTCACATACAGACATTATTTCACCATTTATAATTGTCTACTTTCAACTGTTGTTCAAAATCAAAACATTGATTTTACAAAATATATATATTTAACGTGAAACTTACGTAAATTTGAAAAATATATCTATATATTTTGCTCCCTCGCACGAGCATCTGTCTTTTAAGAGAGAGTATATTTTCAAAGATTTCCGAAAGCTCGAAGATAAAATTTTCATGAAAGCTCATAAACAAAATTTTATTACTAACAGACGCACGTCTATTCAAAAACAAAAAAAACTTTTCTCTCCTACGAGCATCCACCTTTGAAACGAGAGTTTATTCCACTTTGTGAAATCTCACATATAAAATAAAATTTTGGTTTTCGTGAAAGCTCATAGACAGAATTTTATATCATTAGACTCATGTCTATTTTGTTTGTTCCTTAAACTAACGAACGAACAAGCGTCTATTCCTAAAACAAGGATTTATTTTTTGGGTCGGGCCCGTGAATCCTGAACCAACCAAGATTCCATCATTGAATCAGCGGTTCTACACCAATTTATGTTCAATGGACGATGCTCTATTATGCCACTGGGGTTTTCGCTCAAACCATGGTCTGCTCATTCAGTCGAAATCCGGTAATGTCTTATCCTCTGACTAAGTTCAATTACTTATTTCTGTTGTACCCAGAAAATCACCATTCAATGCTGACTGAGGAACATGACTGTTCCTCACTAAGCAGGGGACTTAATGTAGATGGTGGATTTCCGACAAAGGGTAGAATTGTAAAACTATACTCCAGATTCGGCAACCAGATGAGTATTTAGGCTCATGTCTCTCATTAAAGCATGAAAGCTCATGCCATAAATCTCTGACTGAGAAGGTTGTCTCTCAGAGTACATGTAGATGTGTAGTCTCTCAGCTGAGACCACGGCATATCCCATGAATACTGAGCAATTTCAGTAATTACTCCAGATCCGACAATCGGATGATTATCGAGACTCATGTCTCTATGCATGAAAGCTCATGCCACCTCTGATGGAGAAAGTTTCTCAGGGAAGATTTAGATGTGTAGTCTCTCAACTGAGACCACGACACATCTTGTACTGTGTAGAATCGAAAGATTGGGCGGCTCCTAGACAGCATGCCTGCTAGTATAGAGCGACAACGTCTTCGGGATGTAATCAGATTTTCCCCGACTATGCAAGAGGAATATGATACTCCAGCAAGTTCATATTGCTCAATCCTCAGATAATTAATGCTCCTAGACAGGAAGCCCTTCTAGTATAAAGACGATAATTAATTATCTTAAATCGTCTGAATATCCAGCAATATTCTACGAGCCATCACCTGAATATCCAGCAATATTCTACGATTCTTCGTTATATTTCGTCACTTCAATTCGTGGTTCTTCCCAGCAGAATTCCACGGGTTAGTGATACATACTCAACGAGACAGGCGTCTAAGCATCGAATAAGCCCTGACAAAAATGGTGCAAGTATACTTAACAAACGATGCACAGACCAGCATTTTGAATGCACAAACAAGCATTTCAAAAGATACGAATGAATGATAAACCTATGCAAAATAGGAAGGAAAAATAATAAAATATTAGCAGGGGTGCCAGGGGACTGGGCTCACCAACCGGCCGGTCATGCCGTGACCAGTCCCGCGTCCAATTTCATATTTTATCATAATTTTCCCTAAAATCATGAAAATTACCTAATTTCATGTATTTCCTCTAAAAAGCACATGATTTTATCAAAAATAATAAAATTAGGGAAAGGTGTTGCGGGACCGAGCACCAGCCGGCCGTGCCTTGGCCGAGGCCGGTCCCACACCTCACGTCCCTATTATTTTATTATTTTCCTCTTAAATTATGAAAATTCCCTTGATTTCATGAATTTTCCATAAAATTACCTAATTTCATGTATTTCCTCTAAAATCACATGATTTTATCAAAAATAATAAAATTAGGGAAAGGTGTTGAGGGACCGAGCACCAGCCGGCCGTGCCTTGGCCGTGACCGGTCCCACACCTCACGTCCCCATTATTTTATTATTTTCTCTCAAAATTATGAAAATTCCCTTGATTTCATGAATTTTCCATAAAATTACCTAATTTCATGTATGTTCTCTAAAATCACATGATTTTATCAGAATATCAAAAATTAGAGAAAATTTGTGGGACCGGGCTCTAGCCGGCCGGCCATGCCCTAGCCGGTCGCACATGCCATTATTATATTATTATTACTTGGTGTTTTTTTCCCTGATTTCATGAAAACTCCCTGATTTCAACAAAATATCTTGGTTTTCAACAAATCCTTTTGATTTTATAAAAGTTAGCTAAAATCATCAAAACTACATAAAATTGGGAAGAGTGTCTTGGGACCCGCGCCCATTGGCCGGCCGGCCATACCTTAGCCATGTCGGTCCCACACTCCCATTCCCTATTTTATTATTATTTTATCTCTCATGAGAGTTCCCTAATTTCACCAACCTCTCCAGTTTCATGAAATTTCCCTCAAATCAGAGAAAACACATAAAATCACATAAAACTGGGATAAGCATGTGGGACCGCGTCTGTCAGCCGGCTGGCCATTCCCTAGCCGTGCCGGTCCCACACCTTGAAATCCCATGTTTTATTTATTATTTACATCATCTCATGTACTTTTCCCAGTTTCGGCAAAACCATGGATTTTGCATATTTTCTCCAAATGTTGCTCAAACGTGCACCAGAAAATATCAAAATTCTCAGGACTGAAGCGCGGACATCATGGTGACATGGGCACATCCCCTTGACCGACCAAGGATGACCCTGAGGCTTGCAAACAGCTGGTCCCACATGCTTTAATGATTTTAACCTAATTTACTCAATTGCTCATATTAGGTTCAAACTCTTTCCAAACAATTGGAAGTTTGCTCAAACGACCATCTATTGGTCCCACGGCCACCAGGAGCCGGTCCCATGACCTCTTGGCAGGTCCCTCATATTTTCTACACCAGGTTTTATTATTTGTCGCTCACACGAGCATTATTTTAATAAATGGTTAAACCAGCATTTAATCATGATTTCACCAACTGGTCCTCAAGAGACTTTGGTATTTTTACTCATTTGAGCATCTGGGAATTATATGGTGAACCCATCATCCTATGTAGCCGGTCCTGTGTTGATTTGCAATAAATCATCATTTCGGTAAAATTAGGGTTTTGAATCCAGAGCTTTGCAGAAACGTGATTCTGAGCAGATTCAAACACTGATAATTTTATGTTGATTCCATGATCAACATTCTCATTTATTTTTCTCGACCCAGCAGTCAATAATTTAAATTAATATTTTATTTGGTCATGCTACCAATAATTCATCAAACGAGAAATATTTTCTCAAACTAGTAATATCGCTCGAACCGGTAACATTCACTCAAACTGTCAATATTCGCTCAGACTAGCAATATTTGCTCAGATCAAAAGAATATTGGTTCAATTACCAATATTCAACAATTTAGCAACACAGTTTTGCTCGTCTTAGGTTATAATGATACCTCGTCTCAGCAGACACATTAAATTCATGAGTTTCAAAACATTTGATAATCATGTTCAACTCAGCGCTACATGGACTCATCGTCCCATAAAGTCAGCAACTGACTCCACAATCACGAGATTTCAATCGTGTCACATGGGGGGATATTAACTAGGGTTTTGGTCTGGCGGTCTACGGATGTTCACCCACGACGAGAATGTGAGCAAGTCGTGCAATAAGTTGGAAGAGTCAGCAAAGTAGTGGGTGGAAAGTTAACCAAGTCTCCGCACGATGAGTAATTGGTTTTAACACGATTTCCCCATTTCCCACTCTCTGATTCCAACAACTGTCACACTTCATGGGATCATGGTGTTTTCAACTCTGGAATTATAAAATGTCTCTGAATCCTGATTGAAAAGACAGAGGTTTTTCGAACAATCGAACAACATTCACCAAAACGAGCAATTTCCCATCAAAGTTCATACACACAATCTTTCGTATAAACGAACTCACAGAAATTACTCTCAATTGAGAAAAATTCAATCATTCAGAGCATTTTCACGCTGAATTCACAACACACCTACAATCTCAGATCATCATTGATCTCACGCATTTTTCAGCTTCCCTCCTACAGATCAACCCATCCTCTCTTGTGACCGAATTGACTCTGGAACGACCATTGTTCTTGGTTTAGGTCGGGGTCATACAGATTGATCTCTCGAACATTAAGCAATCCCTTCTTGCGCTAAGAGTCTAACTGCTAGGATCAACCTAAGTTCACATAGCTTAAAGATTCCGCTGGATTACACCTTGAGTAGATTGTGCATAACGGTGGAAAGCGTGTTAATGTCAGAAATTTTTTTAAGCAACACGAGCAGCTAGAAAAATCTGGTGCATCACAAGAGACTCTTGACGAAATCAACAAGGCCATAGACATGGAATTCGAACGTCGTTTTGATGTTGACGATTCTGAGGTTGATAGTGATTCTGATGAAGATGAACCACCTCTTGAAAGTCCTTGCAACAATGATACGATTATTCCAACTCCAGATCATAATAAAGATCATTCGCCTATTAAAAAGGAGGAGGTTGGGTATGACATATCTATTGTTATAAATGGTGTAACATACTCAAACGAAAAAATTAGGAGTTGCATCAATGAACTGAACATTTTAGGACAGGATTCCAATTCGGATGATGAGAGTGTTGGTGAAGAGATTGAGATTGGGAATGAGAATGAAACCAAATTGATTAAAGTCGTGGAAGACCCAATTGAGCTTGCCAAGGATTATAATGATGCTGAGAATACGGTTGAAGCATACGAAGAATGGCTAAATAGTTTGATAGAGGACCACGATACAAAAGAGGTAAATAATTCATTGAAATTCTTTAAGAATTACGAGGATCCCGTAATACAAGAGACTGTGAAAGGTTTGTCTAATCCTTTGCATGATTCTATATCTTTTGATTCTCCTATCCCAATTGAAATAGTTTCTGAAAGAGTCGCTAACCCGATTTTTAAGGAGCTACCTCACTTAGGTTTGGGTATATGTGTTATTAATATTCTTAAGAATTATTTTTCTTCTAAGTATCCACCACTTAATGTGTTTGAATCGAGTATTGTGCAGGTTCACCAAGATGAGGAACCTTTTGAAGTTCCCGAGTTTTATGTTCTCTATCCACTTCCGAGTGTAGAAAGGACTAAGTGTGGGGGAAACTTCAATAAAGTGATAGCTTCAATATTTATATCTTGTACTAATGTTTTTTTGAATCTATTATTTGAATTGCAGATTTTTATTTGGAAGGATTACTAAATTTTCAGGTTATTGGTGTACGGACGATAACAATAACGTCGGGCTTTGACGAAGTTAAACCAAGCGCTTCATGGGAGGAAACCATCGGTTTTGTATTTCTATCCCTTTTTTTAGTTTTCTTAGTTTTGCATATCATATCTTGCATTCCCATCTTAGATTTTACAAGTCCTATATCTATAATGAAAGTTTTGACGTATTCTCGTCAGAAAATTCTGACTGCGCACTTGTTACGAAAATAGCTCTCGAGACTGCATACGGAGTCCGATTTGAGTGGTTGACCCTAACTTTTAAAGAGCACAGACATAAATTATGTTACCAAAAATAAAATCTGAATTTGGAGTCTGTTAAGTTGGAGCGATAGGCCTGGACATTTGAGTTTCGGAATTTTTCCAGAACTTTTTCAGATTGCATGTCAGTCAGTCCGAAGGCCATCAAAGTCAGAACAGTTTTCGAAACAGTGTGAAATTTTGACATGTTTTAGAAAAGACGTAGGCGAACAAATTTCGTTAAGGATGTTTCCCTAGTTCCATACCCA
The DNA here is from genome assembly GCF_003573695.1 of Papaver somniferum. Taxonomy (NCBI): domain Eukaryota; kingdom Viridiplantae; phylum Streptophyta; class Magnoliopsida; order Ranunculales; family Papaveraceae; genus Papaver; species Papaver somniferum. The sequence goes on along the minus strand of NC_039360.1, from coordinate 15,890,457 downwards.
TTGGTACCGTTTTTGAGTTTTTCAGGGCTGTTATGTCAAAATCAGAATTTTCGGTTTTGAACATTGAGGACAATGTTAAGTTTAAGTGTGGGGAAGTTGCATAAAAAAAAAATACTCTTTGATTTCTTGCAATTTTGATACTTCATCTTTTGGAGTTAATATTGATCTATTTAGGATGACACACTAAACCTTTTTAGGTTGAAACAGTTCTTACACCTATAGATTAAGTTCCATTTATTTCAATCCTTAAATATATATGTTCATAATTGAATGCGAAACTAAGCTATGGTAGTCGTTTGAAAGAGTCATCCTCGCAATTAATCATTACTGAATCACTTTCTTTTTATTTTTGTAGTTATATGTTTCTCTAAAGTGATTTGGTGTGATCCTGATACTGCCGTGGATGTTGTAGCAAGGTAATCATTTGGTTGAGTTTTTATAAAAGCCCCATAAGACAATTGTCACACTCTTAAAGAGTAAATAGTGAGCCAAAAAAAATACAAAAAAAAAGAAAAGAAAAAAAAACAAAACAAAAAATAAATAAATAAATAAATAATAAGGCTCCTCTTCTTTTATCGACACTAATAAATGATAGGTCCGAAATTTCGGACTAATCATAGTCGATGAAAACAAAAACCATATCATCATTATATAGCAAGTAAAAAAGACTATTGATGAGGTTCTTGACACTTTGATAGCAGTATGTGTGAAACGTTGTCCCTGTCTCCGTCGCCTAAGCAAGCATGGAGTGCAGGATCCAAGACAACTATCATGTACTTGCTGAAAAGGAACATGCGCTTAGAGTATCTAATCATGTGGTCGAGTTAAATGGGTGCTTCTCTCAACTAGTGCGCTATAAATATATATCCTTTGACGACATTCATACAAGTATTGTGGGTAACATCTTTCACTTTAGTCAACATTTGCACACTTCACTTTTCTACTTCCATTTTCTTATCTATCCATGTGATTTCAGTATGCGAGTGTTGTGGCGAACGTTGCAACAAGTACAATGACTATCTTAGTAAAGTTTTGCAATCAGTTTGAATGACATACGTAAGTAATTGCTTATGTGTGCAGATTGGAATGCATGTGGGATGTTTGTAGCTAAAGAACATATGCAAGCTAATTATTTGTATTTTTACTTTGTTTCAATCCTTAGCGTTTCTTCCAAGGCGAGATATTGGAGTAGGTTTTGTGGGTATACCTCTTGTAAGCCCTCACGAGACTATAACTCGTCCACTAGGGACACCTATGGGTTTAAAGGCCTGTTATTCATGCTAAGAGTAGCCGTATCCTCACGAAATGGAGTTTTTATATTTAGGATTAGTTTTATTTAGTTTTCTCGAGGACTAGCAAAATATAAGTGTGGGGGAATTTGATAAGTGCATAATTCATATGATTTTAGTGTTCATTCCATACTTGCTTTAGCTATTATTCTTGCATATTTTCGTATTATTAATTTGGTTTTCTCTTATTTGCCTCCAATAGTTGAATCATCCACAAAGTAGCTACAAAGTGATGAAAAGAGCTATGAAGAGAAGTATTTCAATTATCCAAGCGCCCAAGTCCAAGAGAAGTGGAAGAAGTGCGACGAAAAAGAGCAAAACGCACATAATCAAGACTCGGGCCAAATACCGATCTTATCTCATTCAAATTAAGGATTTCCCATCATCATCTTGAAGAGAATTTAAAGATAAAAATAATGCAAAAATCATGAGGTTATTCCGAGTCCGGATGAAGAAGTTGTGGCCAAAACAGTTTTGATTGAATACCGAAGATAGTGCAGTCCGCGAACTGGGTTTGCGGACGGGGTTTGCAGACTTATTTCCGAATGCGAACTGGGTTCACACACTTAGAAAATGGGAAACGTGTACTTACACCTTGTAAGGACTAAGGGAACGTTTGGGGTCGTTAGGTCATATTTTCGGGTCGGGTTCTTAAACCTAACTAAATACTTGGAAGCCAAATAATGTAAACCTATAAAAAGGTATTAGGTTATGTAAATCATATCATCGACTCATATCACAAGTTTTACATCAAAACCTAGGGTTTACCCCTTTAGTGGGAACCCATCATTATCATCTTCTTTGTAATATGAGTAGTTAAATCCTTTGTTGATTAAGGATGAATTCAATGTTCTAAGCGTGAAGCTTTATTAATAATACAAACCTATTGAGAGTTTTTATCATCATCGTTTGTTTTCACTATATCTAGGGTTTATGTTTGATTTCTAGATTGTTCAAGTGTACAATTGGATTAATCTTTTGATCATTCTATTGCTAGTATATGGTTAGGATATCCGTGTAATTGTTGAATAACCCTTACACAAGTAGAGAACGTGAGACCTCGCAGAGGGATTCTGTGGAGCAATCGTGTGTGAAGACAACACTAGTAAGTGGACCTTGCGCTAAGATTCTAACTACTAGGATCAACCTAAGTTCACATAGCTTAAAGCTTCCGCTGGATTACACCTTGAGTGCGCTACTACTTGGTGGTTCGGTTGGATAAAACTTGATATGCGAGCACTTCGGTATCCGGTTACACAAGGAGCTTTGTGGATAGAACTGCTCTAGCTGCTTTCCTACGGTTGGTGATGAATGGTTCTTACGAACGATAGATAAGTATATTAATCCAGTTATCGCTTGGTAACGGCGAAGGATTCCTTAAACATCTCTTTACTTTATTGTCTTTTAATTTATACTTTATAAACCAAAACTCCCCTTTGTTATTTACTTTATCTTGCTGATCAAATAACTTATCAATTACACAGCTCTCTGTGGGAACGATCTCTTACTACCGCTATATTACCAGTTAATTAGTGGGAAATATCTTTATTAATTTGTTGTGGTTACGACGCCCATCAAATTTTGGCACCGCTTCCGGGGAGCAGTTGATAATTGATTTGTTATTTGTTTAGCTTGTTTTTGTTTTTTAGATTTTTTCTTTTATTTCTCTTTTGTTCTTGTGAGTCGTCATGTTTCCTTATGGAAATAACATGTACGGAGCACAAGATTACACATACAACAGTGGTAATCAATATGGTTTTCAATCTCATTCATATGACAACTACCAACCATCCTATGGGTATAATCAAAACCAATCTTTTGGCCATGATCAATATCCCACGAAACCTTATGGATATTCTTTACATGTCAACAACCTTATGACGGGCATGTACGTGAACAATCACAAGGATGGAAGGATAGTTATGCTTCTGATCATTTGTTTTCTAGTGTTGCGTAGATGACCAAGAGTTTGGAGCTAAAAAGTTATGATACTGAATCAGGACCTATTCCTCTTCGTCGTCTTTTTCCCTCACTCTTTCCAAAAGAGGAGATTGTGCATAACGGTGGAAAGCGTGTTAATGTCAGAAATTTTTTTAAGCAACACGAGCAGCTAGAAAAAGCTGGTGCATCACAAGAGACTCTTGACGAAATCAACAAGTCCATAGACATGGAAGTCGAACGTCGTTTTGATGTTGACGATTCTGAGGTTGACAGTGATTCTGATGAAGATGAACCACCTCTTGAAAGTCCTTGCAACAATGATACGATTATTCCAACTCCAGATCATAATAAAGATCATTCGCCTATTCAAAAGGAGGAGGTTGCGTATGACATATCTATTGTTATAAATGGTGTAACATACTCAAACGAAGAAATTAGGAGTTGCATCAATGAACTGAACGTTTTAGGAAAGGATTCCAATTCGGATGATGAGAGTGTTGATGAAGAGATTGAGATTGATAATGAAACCAAATTGATTAAAGTCGTGGAAGACCCAATTGAGCTTGCCAAGGATTATAATGATGCTGAGATTACGGTTAAAGCAGACGAAGAATGGCTAAATAGTTTGATAGAGGACCACGATACAAAAGAGGTAAATAATTCATTGAAATTCTTTAAGAATGACGAGGATCCCGTAATACAAGAGATTGTGAAAGGTTTGTCTAATCCTTTGCATGATTCTATATCTTTTGATTCTCCTACCCCAATTGAAATAGTTTCTGAAAGAGTCGTTAACCCGATTTTTAAGGAGCTACCTCACTTAGGTTTGGGTATATGTGCTATTAATATTCTTAAGAATTATTTTGCTTCTAAGTATCCACCACTTGATGTGTTTGAATCGAGTATTGTGCAGGTTCACCAAGCTGAGGAACCTTTTGAAGTTCCCGAGTTTTATGTTCTCTATCCACTTCCGAGTGTAGAAAGGACTAAGTGTGGGGGAAACTTCAATAAAGTGATAGATTCAATATTTATATCTTGTGCTAATGTTTTTTTGAAGCTATTATTTGAATTGCAGATTGTTATTTGGAAGGATTACCAAATTTTCAGGTTATTGGTGTACGGACGATAACAATAACGTCGGGCTTTGACGACGTTAAACCAAGCGCTTCGTGGGAGGCAACCATCGGTTTTGTATTTCTATACCTTTTTTTTTAGTTTTATTAGTTTTGAATATCATATCTTTCATTCCCATCTTAGATTTTATAAGTCCTATATCTATAATGAAAGTTTTGACGTATTCTCGTCAGAAAATTCTGACTGCGCACTTGTTACGAAAATAGCTCTGGAGACTGCATATGGAGTCCGATTTGAGTGGTTGACCCTAACTTTTAAAGAGGACAGACATACCTTTTGTTTACAAAAAAAAAATCTGAATTTGGAGTCTGTTAAGTTGGAGCGATAGGCCTGGAAATTTGAGTTTCGGAATTTTTTCAGAAGTTTTTCAGATTGCATGTCAGTCAGTCCGAAGGCCATCAAAGTCATAAAAATTTTCGAAACAGTGTGAAATTCTGACATGTTTTATAAAAGACGTAGGTGAACCACTTTTGTTAAGGATGTTTTCCCTAGTTCCCTACCCATTGGTACCGTTTTTGAGTTTTTTAGGGCTATTATGTCAAAAATTAGAATTTTCGGTTTTGAACATTGAGGACAATGTTAAGTTTAAGTGTGGGGGAGTTGCATAAAAAAAAATCATACTCTTTTATTTCTTGAATTTTTGATACTTCATATTTTGGAGTTAATATTGAGCTATTTAGGATGACACACTAAACCTTTTTAGGTTGAAACAGTTCTTACAGCTATAGATTAAGTTCCATTTATTTCAATCCTTAAATATATATGTTCATAATTGAATGCGAAACTAAGCTATGGTAGTCGTTTGAAAAAGTCATCCTCGCAATTAATCATTACTGAATCACTTTCTTTTTATTTTTGTAGTTATATGTTTCTCTAAAGTGATTTGGTGGGATCCTGATACTGTCGTGGATGTTGTAGCAAGGTAATCATTGGTTGAGTTTTTATAAAAGCCCCATAAGACAATTGTCACACTCTTAAAGAGTAAAGAGTGATCCAAAAAAAATACAAAAAAAAAGGAAAAGAAAAAAAAAAAAAAAAAAAAAAAATAAATAAATAAATAATAAGGCTCCTCTTCTTTTATCGACACTAATAAATGATAGGTCCGAAATTTCGGACTAATCATAGTCGATGAAAACAAAAATCATATCATCATTATATAGCAAGTAAAAAAGAATATTGATGAGTTTCTTGACACTTTGATAGCAGTATGTGTGAAACGTTGTCCCTGTCTCCGTCGCCTAAGCAAGCATGGAGTGAAGGATCCAAGGAAACTATCATGTACTTGCTGAAAAGGAACATGCGCTTAGAGTATTTAATCATGTGGTCGAGTTAAATGGGTGCTTCTCTCAACTAGTGTGCTATAAATATATATCCTTTGACGACATTCACACAAGTATTGTGGGTAACATCTTTTACTTTAGTCAACATTTGCACACTTCACTTTTCTACTTCCATTTTCTTATCTATCCATGTGATTTCAGTATGCGAGTGTTGTGGCGAACGTTGCAACAAGTACAATGACTATCTTAGTAAAGTTTTGCAATCAGGTTGAATGACATATGTAAGTAATTGCTTATGTGTGCGGATTGGAATGCATGTGGGATGTTTGTAGCTCAAGAACATATGCAAGCTAATTATTTGGATTTTCATTTTGTGTCAATCCTTAGCGTTTCTTCCAAGGCGAGATATTGGAGTAGGTTTTGTGGGTATAACTCTTGTAAGCCCTCACGAGACTATAACTCGTCCACTAGGGACACCTAGGGGTTTAAAGGCCTGTTATTCATGCTAAGAGTAGCCGTATCCTCAGGACATGGAGTTGGTGTATTTAGGATTAGTTTTATTTAGTTTGCTCGAGGACTAGCAAAAGCTAAGTGTGGGGGAATTTGATAAGTTCATAATTCATATGATTTTAGTGTTCATTCCATACTTGCTTTAGCTATTATTCTTGCATATTTTCGTATTATTACTTTGGTTTTCTCTTATTTGCCTCCAATAGTTGAATCATCCACAAAGTAGCTACAAAGTTCTGAAAAGAGCTATGAAGATAAGTATTCCAAGTATCCAAGCGCCCAAGTCCAAGAGAAGTGGAAGAAGTGCGACGAAAAAGAGCAAAACGCACATAATCAAGACTCAGGCCAAATACCGATCTTACCTCATTCAAATTAAGGATTTCTCATCATCATCTTGAAGAGAATTTAAAGATAAAAATAATGCAAAAATAATGAGGTTATTACGAGTCCGTATGAAGAAGTTGTGGCCGAAAAAATTTTGATTGAATACCGAAGATAGTGCAGTCCGCGAACTGAGTTTGCGGACGGGGTTTGCAGACTTATTTCCGAAAATATCTGCTGGAATTTGAAGTTTGCGGACTGGGTTCACGCGCTTAGCAAATGAGAAACGTGTATTTACACCTTGGAAGTCCTAAGGGCACGTTTGGGGTCGTTAGGTCGTATTTTCGGGTCGGGTTCTTAAACCTAACTAAATACTTGGAAGCCAAATAATGTAAACCTATAAAAAGGTATTAGGTTATGTAAATCATATCATCGACTCATATCACAAGTTTTACTTCAAAACCTAGGGTTTACCCCTTTAGGGGGAAACCACCATTATCATCTTCTTTGTAATATGAGTAGCTAAATCCTTTGTTGAATAAGGATGAATTCAATGTTCTAAGCGTGAAGATTTATTAATAATACAAACCTATTGAGAGTTTTTTCACTATACCTAGGGTTTATGATTGATTTCTAGATTGTTCAAGTGTACAATTGGATTAATCTTTTGATCATTTTATTGCTAGTATAGGGTTAGGATATCCGTGTAATTGTTTAATAACCCTTACACAAGTAGAGAACATGAGACATCGCAGAGGGATTCTGTGGAGCAATCGTGTGTGAAGACAACACTAGTAAGTGGACCTTGCGCTAAGAGTCTAACTGCTAGGATCAACCTAAGTTCACATAGCTTAAAGCTTCCGCTGGATTACACCTTGAGTGCGCTACTACTTGGTGGTTAGGTTGGATAGAACTTGATATGCGAGCGCTTCGATATCCGGTTACATAAGGAGCTTTGGGGATAGCACTGCTCTAGCTTCTTTCCTACGGTTGGTGATGAATGGTTCTTACGAACGATAGATAAGTATATTAATCCAGTTATCGCTTGGTAACGGCGAAGGATTCCTTAATCATCTCTTTTCTTTATTGTCTTTTAATTTATACTTTATAAACCAAAACCCCCCTTTTTTATTTACTTTATCTTTCTGACCAAATAACTTATCAATTACACAGCTCTCTGTGGAACGATCTCTTACTATCGCTATATTACCAGTTAGTTAGTGGGAAATATCTTTATTAATTTATTGTGGTTACGACGCCCATCAATCGATCATTTGCAATTCCTCAACCTGAGAATCTCAGACCAACTCAGGCTCAGCTATCCGAATTGTTTCTAAATATAAGTGAATCATGGTCAGGAGGCAAGTTTTCTGTTGACAACATTAGCTTTCATCTGAAGGTCTTCAGCAAATTGGCAGTTGCAAATATGATTCCAAGTACACTTGATCAGAATATCTGGAGTAGAACCCTAGCTGAGATGATTTTCTATCTTATCTCTGGAGAAGAGATTGATTTATGTGGCCTGATTATTCCTCAGATGATTCATATGGTTTCACAGAAAAAGAATCTTGGGTTCCCATGTTTTATCAGTAGAATCTGCAGTCAATTCAAGGTTAAACCTATTGGTACCTGCACTGGTTATGCTTCTCCTTTATCACAGACAGACATCAACAAGATGAAGAAGCCAGTCACTTCTGAAGAAAATCTTCTTAATGAAAGAATCGAGTGCCTTCATGAAAAACTAAGCTATGTATTGGGAATTCATCCTGAATTAACTGAACAGGTGTGTAAGATTGCTGAAAAATATAATCACAATCAAGCTTAGTTATTTAATATCCGTTAAACTTCTTATGTCGAACTACACTTGTCTCTCTGGTTATAATAACTTTTGTGTTTAGACTTGAATGATTTGATCTTTCAATTAAATTGCTACATATCATAGATCCATAAGAAGTACAGATATATCTTGTCAAAATTAAAGTCGTTTATGATCGATATTCATGTATTGGTTAAAGAATGAATTGACTTTTTACAAATACAAAAGTTAAGCCTATATTGTCAATCTTTGATGGAAGATGGGTTAAAATCTTTTGTGTTCAAGGATTATGTCTATTATTGTTATGCATATAATGATTGAAGATAGAATGAATCCTTGTGTATTCCACAGTATTGATCTTCACTGATCCATATTTTATGTAATACTGTGAGGCTCCATAATGTATCTTATGTTGAGCACGATACAACCAAGTTGATTAATTTTTGATTAGCTTTGTTGGTTGTTCCGTAAGGTACTTTATGTTGAGCATTTAGAACTAAATTAATCATCTTTTTGGTTATTTAGTTATTACTCCGTATTTGCTTCAATTGTGTCTTGTTTAGTTACATAAGATTTCCTTGCAATTGAACAACTCTCTAACTAGTTCAATTGAGTCATTTGAACTAGTTATGGTGAAGAAGAACATGGTTGATATGAAATGCTCATATGGATAACCTTTTGGTTGATTATTGTTGAACAAACAATGTACACATTTGGGTACGGTTAACAAACCTAGAAGCGTGCATTTCATTTGTGTATAACAAGCTAAGTTTTCGATCTAACGGTTGAGAAATATTAGCTTGAATCAAAATCAGGTTTTCATCTAACGGTGGATACTGATTGCTTTGTTACCAAGGCAAAACCCTGATTTGAAAGACTATATAAGGGGATATCTAGCAACTCTGCAAAACTAATCCCCACACCTTACGTGTGATACTAGTTTGCGTGCTAGAGTCGGTTCTCCTTTAACCTTTGGTTTTCTTCTTCTAAAACCAGTTTAAACGACTTAAAGACTTCATTGGGATTGTGAAGCTAGACCGATACTACTTTTATCATAGTTGTGTGATCTGATCTTGCATCTTCTATCGTACGAGTACAATCATATTGATTGGCTTGAGATTGATATCTCCGATAAGCAAGATATAAAAAGTAATCACAAACATCTTCGTCTCATTATTTGTGATTCCGCAACATCTTGTTTCGCTACCATACGATTAATATTGTTATGAGGTGATTGATTAATCTAGGCTATTCTTCAGGAATATAAGACCGAATTATCAATTGATTCCTGTTCACCTTGATTATTATCAAAAGATGGAACAAAAGCTTTAGGGTTTTTCTGTGGAAGACAGATGGATCCTTTGATAGACTTGTCTGTGTGAGACAGATTTGTTTATTATCAAAGCTAGCGATTTTGGGTCGTAGCAACTCTTAGTTGTGGGTGAGATCAACTAAGGGAATCAAGTGCGCAGTATCTTGCTGGGATCAGAGGCGTAGGGAGTACAACTGTACCTTGGATCAGTGGGAGACTGATTGGGGTTCAACTATAGTCCAGTCTGAAGTTAGCTTGGAGTAGGCTAGTGTCTGTAGCGGCTTAATACAGTGTGTATTCAATCTGGACTAGGTCCCGGGGTTTTTCTGCACTTGCGGTTTCCTCGTTAACAAAATTTTCGGTGTTTGTGTTATTTCAGTTTCCGCATTATATTGTTTTATCTTTATAATTGAAATAATACATGTTGTGTGTGTAGATCATCAATTAGTATAATCCAACCTTTGGTTGTCGATTGTCATTGATTGATCCTTGGACATTGGTCTTTGGTACCGTCCAATTTATTCCTTGTGTTTGATTAAAGACTCGCTGATTTCTATTGGCTTGAGTAAATCAAAACAAGAGAGAGATATTAACTCCTTGAGATACTTTTACCTAGATTGAGTCTGACTGTCTAGTTGATTCTCTAGAAAGTGTTTCGGATTTAGTCCATACATATTGCTAAGCGAAATATTGGGTGGTGTTGTTAGACCCCCGCTTTTTCACTTAGCATAATCAGTTCAACAGAGGTATCGATACTACTTAGCATCTGATTCTATGAGTTGTATACATTACGTAGACTACGGGAAAACGAGTAGTCACAAAAACATTAGCACAAAACAAAAATATTGAAGCCATTACTTTATTGAAGTTTCCCCCACACTTAGTCCTTCCTACACTCGGAAGTGGATAGAGAACATAAAATTCGGAAACTTCAAAAAGTTCCTCAGCTTGGTGAACCTGCACATTACTCGAATCAAACACATCAAGAGGTGGATACTTAGAAGCAAAATAATCTGTTAGAACTTTTGAAGAACATAACTCCAATCCTAAGTGAGGTGTTTTCCAAAAAGATGGGTTATCAGCTCTTTGGGGAACTACTTCAATTGGATGGATCAATATATATAGAATTATGCAAAGGATTAGACAAACCTTGTATCGGATCCTCATCTTTCTTATTTAACAATGATGAATTATTTACCTCAAGTATATCGTGATCCTCTATCGAACTATTATTATCTAGCTCAATTGGGTCTTCCATGAAATCAATCAATTTGGTTTCATTCTCAATCTCAATATCTCCGTCAACCTCTTTATCGGAATCGGAATTTCCCCCAAAAAAGTCTAGCTCATTGATGCAACTCCTAATTTGTCCGTTTGAGTACGTTACACCATTTATAAAAATAGATATATCATACCCAATCTCCTCCTTTTCAATAGGTGAGAGATCTTTATTATGATCCTGAGTTTGAATAATCGTATCATTGTTGCAAGGACTTTCGAAAGGTTGCTCATCTTCATCGGAATCTTCATCATCCATAAGAATTTCAGAATAGTTTTGGTTTTGAGTCCAAACTTCTTCCTCATTCATTGTCTCGCTGAGTTGAGCAATGTGATTCTTCATGAAATCTGTAGTCCATTGAATTTCTTGGAGTTTTTCATCTTGATTATGGTAATATTGAACTATTTTTCCTTGAAATTCCTCCATCATGGTACACATTCGTTCTGAAACACTCGAAGAAACCGGATTAGTAGCATAACTATCCTCCCATCATAAGGTTGTTGACATGTATGAGAATATCCAAAAGATTGGGTTTGATGATACCCATAGGATGGTTGGTAGTTGTCATATGAATGAGATTGGAAACCATATTGATTACCACTATTATGTGATTGATCTTGTTCTCCGTACATGTTATTTCCGTAAGGAAACATGACGACTCACAAGAAAATAGAAAATCAAAACAAAAATCTAAAAAAATAAAAACAAGCTAAAAAAATAACAAATCAATTAGCAACTGCTCTCCGGCAGCGGCGCCAAAATTTGTATGGGCTGACATAGGCACAACAAATTAATAAATATATTTCCCACTAATTAACTGGTAATAGAGGTAGTAAGAGATCGTTCCCACAGAGAGCTGTGTAATTGATAGGTTATTCGATCATCAAAATAAAGTAACTAACAAAGGGGGGTTTTAGTTGTAAGATAAATATAAAGACAATAAGAAGAAAGGGATGATCAAGGAATCCTTCTTCGTTACCAAGCGTTAACAAGATTAGAATACTTATCTATTGTTCGTAAGAACCATTCATCACCAACCGTGGAATAACAGCTAGATCAGTGTTATTCCCAAAACTCCTTCTATCACTGGATACGTAAGTTCTCGACTACCAGATTCTATTCAACGAACCACTAAGTAGTAGATCACTCAAGGTGTAATCCAATCGAACGCCTTAAGCTTTGTGAATTTAGGTTGTTCCTAGTAGTTAAACTCTTAGATCAAGGTTTACTTGCTGGTGTTATCTTCACACACGATTTCTCCACAGAATCCCTCTGTAAGGTATCGCGATTTCTACTTGTGTAGAGAGTTAATCGACGATTACTTATGTCATAACTTCTACTAGCAATAAAACAATCAATAGACCAATATAGTATGCATCCAAATAAATCTAAGAATTATTCATAAAACCTAGGTACGGTAAAGACAAACGATGATGATAAAAACTATCAATAGATTTGTATTACTAATAAAGCTTCACGCTTAGAACGTTAAATTCATCCTTAATCAACAAATGATTTAGTTTCTCATGATTACACAATTACCCGGTTTCCCCCTAAAGGGGTAAACCCTAAAATATTAATGAAGAACAAAAGTATAATATGAGATTTTCCATTTTACATGACCTAATACCTTTTTATAGGTTTACATTGCTTGGCCATCAAGTATTTGGGTTGAAAGTAGAACTCGGATTCAAGAAGTGCTTCTCAAACACTTCTCTGAGATGGGGTGATGGGCTGTCGTAGGCACAACAAATTAATAGATATATTTCCCACTAAATAACTGGTAATATAACGGTAGTAAGAGATCGTTCCCACAGAGAGCTGTGTAATTGATAGGTTATTTGTATTAGCAAAATAAAGTAAATAACAAAGGGGGATTGGTTTTAAGATAATAGAAAGACAATAAAGAAGAAAGAGATGATTAAGGAATCCTTCGCCGTTACCAAGCGTTAATAGGATTAGAATACTTATCTATCTTCCGTTAGAACCATTCATCACCAACCGTAGAATAGCAGGTACACTTAGCTATCCCCAAAACTCCTTGTATCACCGGATAACATGTACGCTTATTCACCGGACTCTATTCAACTGATCCGCCTTGAGGTACGCTTACAAGATGTAACTCAATGAACGCTTTAGGGTTTGTGAATTTAGGTTTGATTCCAGCAGTTAAACTCAGTACGCTCGGTTCACTTACTGGTGTTGTTTCCACACACGATTGCTTTACAGAATCCCTCTGCAAGGTCTCATGTTTTCTACTTGTGTAGGAGATCAACGACAATTACGGATCGTTCAACTCGCTACTAGCAATATAATGATTAATAGACTAATCTAGCGTGCACTCCAAACCAATATAAGAATCAATCATAAACCCTAGATATAATAAAAAAAAATGATGATGATTAAAACCTCAAATAGACTTATATTATTAATAAAGCTTCACGCTTAGAACATTGAATTCATCCTTAATCAACAAAGGATTTAGCTACTTATATTACAAAGAAGATGATAATGGTGGTTTCCCCCTAAAGGGGTAAACCCTAGGTTTTGATGTAGAACTTGTGATATGAGATTCGGTATGATTCTACATAACCTAATACCTTTTTATAGGTTTACATTGCTTGGCCATCAAGTATTTAGTTAGGTTTAGGAACCCGACCCGAAAATATGACATAACGACTCCAAACGTGCCCTTAGGCCTTACAAGGTGTGAATACACGTTTCCCATTTGCTAAGTTCGCGAACCCATCCCGCAAACTTCAAATTCCAGCAGATATTTTCGGAATTAAGTCTGTGAACCCCGTCCGCAAATCCAGTTCGCGGACTGCACTATCTTCGGTTTTCAGTAAAACTGTTTCGGCCACAACTTCTTCATACGAAATCGGAATGACCTCATTATTTTTGAATTCTTTTTATATTTCAATTATCTTCAATATGACGATGAGAAATACTTAATTTGAATGAGTTAAGATCGGTCTTTGGCCCTTCTCTTGATTATGTGTGTTTTGCTCCTTTTCGCCGCACTTCTTCCGCTTCTCTTGGACTTTGGCACTTGGATACTTGGAATACTTATATTCTTATATCTTTTCAGCATTTTGTAGCTCCTTTTTGGATTATTCACCTATTGGAGGCAAATAAGAGAAAACAATAGGAATAATTCGAATACATGCAAGAATAATAGCTAAAACAAGTATGGAATGAACACTTAAATCATATGAATTATACACTTATCAAATTCCCCCATACTTAGATTTTTCTAGTACTCGAGCAAACTAAATAAAACTAATCCTAAATACAACAACTCCATGTCGTGAGGATACGGTTACTCTTAGCATGAATAACAGGCCTTTAAACCCCTAGGTGTCCCTAGTGGACGAGTTATAGTCTCGTGAGGGATTACAAGAGTTATACCCAAAAAACCTACTCCAATTTCTCGTCTTGGAAGAACCACTAAGGATAGGCACAAAGAAAAAATCCAAACAATTAGCTTGCATATGTTCTTTAGCTACAAACATCCCACATACATTCCAATCCGCACACATAAGCAATTACTTACGTATGTCATTCAACCTGATTGCAAAACTTTACTAAGATAGTCATTGTACTTGTTGCAATGTTTTCCACAACACTCGCATACTTAAATCACATGGATAGATAAGAAAATGGAAATAGAAAAGTGAAGTGTGCAAATGTTGACTAAAGCGAAAGATGTTACCCACAATACTTGTATGAATGTCGTCAAAGGAGATTTATTTATAGCGCACTAGTTGAGAGAATCACCCATTTAACTCTACCACATGATTAGATACTCTAAGCGCATGTCCCTTTTCAACAAGTACATGATAGTTTCCTTGGATCTTGCACTCCACGCTTGCTTAGGAGACAAAGACAGGGACAACGTTTCACACATACTGCTATCAAAGTGTCAAAAACCTCATCAATAGTCTTTTTGACTTTCTATATAATGATGATATGGTTTTTGTTTTCATCGACTATGATTATCCGCGATTCCGAACCTATCATTTATTAGTGTCGATAAAAGAAGAGGAGCCTTATATGTATTTTTCTTTTTTTTTCTTTTTCCGGCTCACTCTTACGAGTGTAAGACAATTGTCTTATGGGGCTTTTATATAAACTCAACCAATGATTACCCTGCTACAACATCCACGACAGTATCAGGATCTCACCAAATCACTTTAGAGAAACATAAAACTGCAAAAATAAAAAGAAAGTGATTCAGTAATGATTAATTGCGAGGATAGATATTTCAAACGACTACCATAGCTTAGTTTCGCATTCACTTATGAACATATATATAATTAAGTATTGCGGAATGACAAAATGGAATTCAATCTACAGCAGCAAGAACTGTTTCAACCTGAAAAGGTTTAGAGTGTCATCCTAAATATCTCATAATTAACTCCAAAAGATGACGTCTCAAGAATGCAAGAAATCAAAGAGTATTATATATGCAAGACAAACATGCTTAACTACTCCCCCACATTTAAACTCAACATTGTCCTCAATGTTCAAAACCGAAAATTCTGAAATCTGACATAACAGCTCTGAAAAACTCAAACACTGTACCAATGGATAGGGAACTAGGAAAAACATCCTAAACAAACGTTGTTCACCTACTTCCTTTATATAACGTGTCAAAATTTCACAGTGTTTCGATAAACGTTCTGACTTTTATGGCCTCCGGACTGACTGACATGCAATCTGAAAAAGTTCTGGAAAAATACCGAAACTCAAATGTCCAGGCCTATCACTCCAACTTAACAGACTCCAAATTCAGATTTTCTTTTTGTAAAATAAATGTATGTCTGTCCTCATTAAAGTTGGGGTCAACCACTCAAATCGGACTCCATATGAAGTCTCGAGAGCTATTTTGGTGACAAGTGCGCAGTCAGAATTTTCTGACGAGAATTCGTCAAAACTTTCATAATAGATATAGGACTTGTAAACTCTAAGATGGGAATGCAAGATATGATATGAAAAACTAAGAAAATGAAAAACAAAAGGGATAGAGATACAAAACCGATGGGTTGCCTCCCACGCAGCGCTTGGTTTAACGTCGTCAAAGCCCGACGTTATTGTTATCGTCCGTACACCAATAATCTGAAAATTTGGTAGTCGTTACAAATAACAATCTGCAATTCAAATAATAGCTTCACAAAAACATTAGCACAAAAGCTAAATAGTGAAGCTATCACTTTATTGAAGTTTCCCCCACACTTAGTCCTTTCTACACTCGGAAGTGGATAAAGAACATAGAATTCGGGGACCTTAAAGGGTTCCTCAGCTTTGTGAACCTGCACAATGCTCGAATCAAACACATTAAGTGGTGGATACTTAGAAGAAAAATAATCCGTTAAAACTTTGGAAGCACACAACTCCAATCCTAAGTGAGGTAATTTCTTAAAAGTTGGGTTAACAACTCTTTGGGAAGCTACTTCAATTGGAGGTAAAGGATCAATGGATATAGAACTATGGAAAGGATTAGACAAACCTTGTACATGATCCTCATTCGTAACTAACAGTGAATTATTTACCTCAAGTATATCGTGGTCCTCTATCGAACTATTATTATCTAGATCAATTGGGTATTCCACGACTTTAATCAATTTTGTTCCATTCTCAATTTCAATCTCTTCAACACTCTCATCGTCCGAATCAAATTCCGCTCTCATTAACTCTTCTCCAGTGTATATTTTGGGGTATTCTGTATGAGTATCCGTCGAAGGAATAATCGGGTCTACTTCTTGCAAGTCAACCGGCCCAAAAATATTGTAATCCGGATATTCATTGTAACGTTGATATGCATTCGAGTATGTCACACCGTTCATAACAATGGTTCGGTCATACCAAGGCTCCTCCTTTTGAATAGGCGAATGATCATTATTACGATCCGGAGTTGGAATAACTTCATCATTGCTACAAGGAATTTCAAAATCTTGCTCATCCTCAAAATATTCTTTGTCGTCCATAGGAATTTCAGAATTAATTTGGTTTTGAGGCCAAACTTCTTGTTCATTCATTGTCTCCTTGAGTTGAGCAAGTTGTAACTTTAAGTTGTCCACATTCCTTTGAATTTCTTGGAGTGTATCTTCAGTCTTTTTGTTGTACTCATCCATATTTTGACGGTACTCTTTCATTGTTTGGATATCTCGATCCAAATTATCCATAAATTGTTGCATTAAATCTGCAAGACTAGAAGAATTATCATTAGAAGCACAACTATCCCCCCATCCTTGTGTTTGCTCACTTACATACCCATCATAAGGTTGTTGATATGTATGAGGATATCCATAAGGTTCAGTGGGATATTGATCATAGCCAAAATATTAGTTTTGGTTATACCCAGAGGATGGTTGGTAGTTGTCATATGAATGAGATTGAAAACCATATTGATTACCACTATTATATGATTGATCTTGTGCTCCGTACATGTTATTTCCGTAAGGAAACATGACGACTCACAACAAAGAGAAAATCAAAACAAAAGTCTAAAAAAATAAAAACAAGCTAAACAAATAACAAATCAATTAGCAACTGCTCCCGGCAGCGGCGCCAAAATTTGTATGGGCTGTCGTAGGCACAACAAATTAATAAATATGTTTCTCACTAATTAACTGGTAATATAACGGTAGTAAGAGATCGTTCCCACAGAGAGCTGTGTAATTGATAGGTTATTTGTATTAGCAAAATAAAGTAAATAACAAAGGGGGATTGGTTTTGATAATAGAAAGACAATAAAGAAGAAAGAGATGATTAAGGAATCCTTCGCTGTTACAAAGCGTTAACAGGATTAGAATACTTATCTATCTTCTGTTAGAACCATTCATCACCAACCGTAGAATAGCAGGTACGCTTAGCTATCCCCAAAACTCCTTGTATCACCGGATAACAGGTACGCTTAGTCACCGGATTCTATTCAACTGAGCCGTCTTGAGGTACGCTTACAAGATGTAACTCAATGAACTCTTTAAGGTTTGTGAATTTAGGTTTGATTCCAGCAGTTAAACTCAGTACGCACGGTTCACTTACTGGTGTTGTTTCTGCACACGATTGCTTTACAGAACCCAGTTCGCGGACTGCACTATCTTCGGTTTTCAATAAAACTGTTTTGGCCACAACTTCTTCATCCGAACTCGGAATGACCTCATTCTTTTTGAATTATTTTTATATTTCAATTCTCTTCAATATGATGATGATAAATCCTTAATTAAGATCGGTCTTTGGACCTTCTCTTGATTATGTGTGTTTTGCTCCTTTTCGTCGCACTTCTTCCGCTTCTCTTGGACTTGGGCACTTGGATACTTGGAATACTTCTATTCTTAGATATTTTAAGCACTTTCTAGCTCCTTTTTGGATGATTCACCTATTGGAGGAAAATAAGAGAAACAATAGTAATAATACGAATACATGCAAGAATAATAACTACAACAAGTATGGAATAGACACTGAAATCATATGAATTATGCACTTATCATGGGGTCAACCTCAAATCCAGTCATTAATGAATCCTTAATCTCCAATATTCCCTCCCTGGTGACAGAGGAGGATAATCATAATCTGATGAAACTTCCCGATCTCAATGAAATAAAAGATATTGTCTTCAAAATGGCTCCCAATTCTTCGCCGGGCCCAGATGGGTTTCTGTAGATGGTGGATTTTCGAAAAAGGGTAGAATTGTAAAACTATACTCCAGATTCGGCAACCGGATGAGTATTGAGGCTCATGTCTCTCATCAAAGCATGAAAGCCCATGCCATAAAATCTCTGACTGAGAAGGACGTCTCTCATAGTACATGTAGATGTGTAGTCTCTCAGCTGAGGCCACGGCACATCTCATGAATACTGAGCAATTTCAGTAATTACTCCGGATCCGGCAATCGGATGAGTATCGAGACTCATGTCTCTATGCATGAAAGCTCATGCCACCTCTGATGGAGAAAGTCTCTCAGGGAAGATGAAGATGTGTAGTCTCTCAGCTGAGGCCACGGAATATCTCATACTGTATAGAATCGAAAGATTGGGCGGCTCCTAGACAGCATATGTCTGCTAGTATAGAACGACAACGTCTTCGGGATGTAACCAGGTTTTCCCCCACTATGCAAGAGGAATATGACACTCCAGCAATTTCATATTGCTCAACCCTCAGATAATTAATTCTCCTAGACAGGAAGCCCTTCTAGTATAGAGCCAGCAATTAATTATCTTAAATCGTCTGAATATCCAACATGAAAATTCCTAATTTCATGTATTTTATGTATTTTATCTAAATCACATGATTTTATCAAAAATAATAAAATTAGGGAAAGGTGTCGCGGGACCGCCGGCCGGTCGGTCATGCCTTGGCCGTGGCCGGTCCCACACCTCACGTCCCATTATTTTATTATTCCTTCTCAAATTATGAAAATTCCTTGATTTTATGAATTTTCCCTAAAATTACCTAATTTCATGTATTTTCTCTAAAATCATGGAAAATATTAAAAAATTAGATAAACTTGTGGGACCGGGCTCTAGCCGGCCGGCCATGCCCTAGCCGGTCCCACACGCCCATTATTTTATTATCATTTGGTGTTTTGTTTCCTGATTTCATGAAAACTCCCTGATTTCAACAAAATATCTTGATTTTCAACAAATCCCTTTGATTTTATGAAAATTATCTAAAATCATCAAAATTACATAAAATTGGGAAGAGTGCCTTGGGATCCGCGCCCATTGGCCGGCCGGCCATGCCACGGCCATTGCCGGTCCCACACTCCCATTCCGTATTTTATATTTTAATTTATGTCTCTCATCTCATGGAAGTTTCCTAATTTCGCCAAACTCTCCAGTTTCATGGAAGTTCCCTTAAATCAGAGAAAAATACATAAAATCACATAAAACTGGGAAAAGCATGTGGGACTGCGTGCCAGCCGGCCGGCCATGCCCTAGCCGTGGCCGGTCCCACACCTTGTAATTCCTTATTTTATTTATTATTTTCATCATCTCATGTATTTTTGCCGGTTTCAGCAAAACCATGGATTTTGCATATTTTCTCCAAATGTTGCTCAAACGTGCACCAGAAAATATCAAAATTCTTAGGACTGAAACGTGAACATTATGGTGACATGGGCACATCCCATTGACCGACCAAGGGTGAGCCTGAGGCTTGCAAACAGCTGGTCCCGCGTGCTTTAATGATTTTAACCTAATTTGCTCAGTTGCTCATTTAGGTTCAAACTCTTTCCAAACAATTGGAAGTTTGCTCAAATGACCATCTACTGGTCCCACGGCCATCAAGATCCGGTCCCATGACCTCTTAGACGGTCCCTCATATTTTCCATAAAACCAGGTTTTATGATTTGTCGCTCACACGAGCATTATTTCAGTAAATGATTAAACCAATATTTTATCATTCTTTCACCAACTGGTCCTCAAGAGACTTTGGTATTTTTGCTCATTCGAGCATCTGGGCGTTATATGGTGAACCCGTCATCCCATGTATCCGGTCTTATGTGATTTGCAATAAATCATTATCTCGGTAAAATTAGGGTTTTGTTACCAGAGCTCTGCAGAAACGTAATTCTGAGCAGATTCGAACACTCTGATAATTTTATGTTGATTCCATGATTAACATTCGTATTTATTTTTCTCGACCCAGCACTCAGTAACTTCAATTAATATTTTACTTGGTCCAGCTACCAACAATTTTTTAAAAGAACGATATTTGTTCAAACTAGCAATATTTTCTTGAACTAGCAATATTCGCTCGAACCGGCAATATTTACTCAATTAGCAATATTCGCTCGTACTAGCAATATTTGCTCAAACCAGAGAATGTTGGTTCAACTATCAATATTCAATAATTTTGCAACACAGTTTTGCTTGTCTTAGGTTATGATGATACCTCGTCTCAGCAGACACGTTAAATTCATGAGTTTCGAAACATTTACTCACACATGTTCAACTCAGCGCTACATGGACTCATCGTCCCATAAAGTCAGCAACTGACTCCAAAATCACGAGATTTCAATCGTGTCACATGGGGGGATATTAACTAGGATTTTGGTCTGGCGGTATACGACACGTGTGTTCACCTACGATGAGAATGTGAGCAAGTCGTGCAATCAGTTGGAAGAGCCAGCAAAGTAGTGGGTGGAAAGTTAACCAAGTCTCCGCACGATGAGTATTTGGTTTTAACATGATTTCCCCATTTTCCATTCTCTGATTCCAGCAACTGTCACACTTCATGGGATCATGGTGTTTTCAACTACGGCATTATAAAATGTCTCTGAATCCTGATTGAAAAGACAGAAGTTTTCGAACACTCGAACAACATTCACCAAGACGAGCAATTTCTCATCAAAATTCATACAGACAATCTTTCGTCTACACGAACTCACAGAAATTACTCTCAATTGAGAAAAATTCAATCATTCAGAGCATTTTAACGCTGAATTCACAACACACCTACAATCTCAGATCACCATTGATCTCACGTATTTCTCAGCTTCCCTCCTACAGATCAACCCATCCTCTCTTGTGACCGAATTGACTCTGGAACGGACATTGTTCTTGGTTTAGGCCGGGGTATTACAGATTGATCTCTCGAACTTGAAGCACTCCCTTCTTGCAGTGCATCTGTGTAAGGTTCAACTTTTCGCTCGGTTCAAGGAGTCTCCACACGGTCGACTCTTCAATTCCGTAAAAGCCATCAAATCGTTTTTTCCCCATACACAGATTGGCGACCAAAGTGGGAGATTAATGTCTCGGTTGCAATCTCACGATTTCACAAGATGGATGGTCTTAGGTCTGGGTTAGTTACAGGTTCCAACATAAACGACGCTAGTACTAGCAACAACAACAATGACAATCAGAATATCCCGAAAATGATTCTGGCCTCCAACATTGACGGTGGTGACATTATTCATCCTCACTCTGAAGGTCATCCCCTGTTCGGTCGACACCCTGAAGAAGTCAGAGGAAATCCACCACCTACCATTGCTGATCTTATCAAAGTGCAGGAGACTCTCGTAAAGAATCTGACGGACATGGCTGCTACACAGAAGAAGCTGTGTAATTATCTCAAAACTCTTACTGATAAGATGACAGAGAAGACTCAAGAAAGGGGAAAAGAGAAGGAGAAATCCTCAGATGTTGTTGATCCTGAAGTAATCCCAATCCATACAGTGGATGATGATGAAACTGGCAAAGCTTCAGATTCATCAGCAAAGGAACCATCAAATTTCATTACTCGGGAAGACGTGGAGCACCTTTTGGAGAACCGTGGAAAAGACAAGACATCACATGTCCATCGTCACAAACCTCCTTATCCTGCCGCTACGCAGAGGATTCCCCTTCCAAAAAGGTTACATTTCCCCAACTTTCACTCTGTATGGCGGAACTGGCAATGCTCGAGAACATGTCTCTCGTTTTCTCGAAGACTTGGGAGAGCATGAACATAACCATGTTGTTCGTCTCAAAGTGTTTTCAAAATCCTTGAAAGGCATAGAATACACCTGGTACAACAACATTGCACCGGGGACTATCAACAATTGGGGAGAAATGATCAACGCCTTCTACAAGAAGTACTTTTTCGTGTCAGAGCAAGTCACTCTCTCTGATCTTGGAAGAATGTTCCAGAGGGTCAGTGAAAATCCCAATGATTACGTGAAAAGATTCAGAGTCCAGGCCCTAGACTGTCATGAACCAAATGTCACGGAGCAGCAGCTGGTAGATTTGTGTATCAACGGCATGCTCCCGAACAACATTCGCCAAGACGAGCAATTTCTCATCAAAGTTCATACAGACAATCTTTCGTCTACACGAACTCACAGAAATTACTCTCAATTGAGCAAAATTCAATCATTCAGAGCATTTTCACGCTGAATTCACAACACACCTACAATCTCAGATCACCATTGATCTCACGTATTTCTCATCTTCTCTCCTACAGATCAACCCATCCTCTCTTGTGACTGAATTGACTCTGGAACGTACATTGTTCTTGGTTTAGGCCGGGGTCTTACAGATTGATCTCTCGAACTTAAAGCACTCCCTTCTTGCAGTGCATCTGTGTAAGGTTCAACACTTCGCTCGGTTCACGGAGTCTCCACACGGTCGACTCTTCAATTCCGTAAAAACCAGCAAATCGTTTTTCCCCACACACAGTTTCTTGCTCTGTTTTTTCAAAAAAAATTGGGAAATTGTTTCACCTGATATTGTTTCTATGGTTAGAAAATTTTTCTCCTCTGGTTTTCTCCTCAAAGAGCTTAACAATACTTTCATCTCTTTGATCCCTAAAACCAATTTTCCGGATGAAGCTAGCCACTTCAGGCCGATAAGATTGTGTAACACTTCTTATAAAATAATTTCCAAATTGTTGGACAATAGAATGAAACCTCTCTTGGATAAGCTTATCTCTCCATTTCAAAGTGCTTATGTCCCCAATAGACAAATCTCAGATAATATTGTTATAGCTCATGAATTAATCCACACTATGAAAAAGAAAAAAGGTAAGAAAGGTTTCTTAGGGATTAAAATTGACATGTCAAAGGCATTCAATAGAGTCGAATGGTCCTTTCTGCTTGCTGTCCTTAGCAAAATGGGGTTTGGAAAGGACTGGTGTAACCTTATACATCAGTGTATTAGCACAACTAGTACTGCTATTATGCTTAATGGTTCACCAAGTTTACACTTCTCTCCTACGAGGGGAACAAGGAAAGGAGATCCGCTATCTCCCTACCTATTCATTCTCTGTATGAAATCTCTAACTCGCTACCTTATGTTAGCAAACAAAAAGGGCCGATTCATGGTATTAAAATAACGAAAGATTGTCCCCCAATAAATCATTTGCTCTTTGCAGATGATTGTTTGGTGTTTTCTAATGCCAATCTGGAAGAAAGTAAAAATATCCTCAAAGTTTTTACTGAATTTAGCAATGGTTCAGGGCAACTCATAAACTTCCAAAAATCTGGAATTTTCTTTAGCTCTAAGGTTCCCAATAAATTCCAAAAAATCATAATCAGAATTCTCAAAGTTCATAAAATCAAAATGGACGATAAATATCTTGGATCTCCCTTGTTTACCAACACCTCCAAAATAGCCTGTTTCGAACCAATCGTTATTAAAATTTCCAACAAACTCAAAGGTTGTAAAATTGAGAACCTTTCCCCAGCTGGTAGAGGGGTCCTTGTTAAAACTGTTACTGAGACCATCCTTATTTACCAGATGAATTGCTTTTGTTTACCTCGACATACTCTTAACAAGATTACTAGCCTCCAAAGAGATTTCTTTTGGGGGAAGCATGAACATAAATCCAAAGGGTTTTATCCTTTGGCGTGAACTGCTGTGGAAAAAAATATAAGGAGGTTTGGGTTTCCGAAACATTAAAATCAAGAATGAAGCTATGATAACAAAAATGGGATGGAGATTAATCTCCTACCCTAATACTTTGTGGGGCACAATTTTTAAACTCAAGTACTTTCCGAATAGTGACATTCTAGATGAAAATTTTAAAACCAAAGTCACTGACTCTTGGCTTTGGAAAGGAATTTCCAAAAGTTTCAAGCATCTCAGAAAAGGTAGCAGATGGAAACTGAACAATGTGGAGGATATAAACATATGGAATCATAAATGGATCCCAGCCAATCACCAAGTGGTCTGATGGTTGGCATGCTCCCTCCCACTGCGGAGGTAGGGTTCGAACCCTGTAATTGCTGAAATCCAATCCAATTTAAGGAGTTTGGAGTCTAGGGTCAAAGATTTGTTTAACTCAAACAAAACTGATTGAGACCTTGATAAACTGAAAATTTATTTTAGTAATGACCTTATCCAGGAAATTGTTAAAATTAGGATGCATCTTAATACTCAGGACAAGTTGGTTTGGACCTATACTCCGAACTCTAAGTTTAGTGTCAGCTCTATGTACAATCATTTGTCCGATAATAGAGGAGTTAATTCTCCTCCGTTAACTAAGATCTTCCCTTGGTATAAACTTTGGAGGATGAACCTCAGGCCGAGAATCAAAACATTCTTTTGGAAATGCATTCATGACATTCTCCCAGTGGAAAATAATGTGTGTAAATTCATGCCAATTGTGTGATTCTAATTATGAAACTGCTGATCACATTTTTATGAACTGTAGTTTCACTAAAAATGTATGGAATCACCTCCCTTTTAACACCAATAGAGTCAAAACTAGAGATGAAACTTTAATCAAATGGGTTAAAAACTGGTTCAGAAACAATAATAATTTTATACATGATGATGTTAATTGGGAATGTTTGTGCTATCACTATATGGTGTGTATAGAAAGCCAGGTGTCAAAAGGTTTTCAGCAAGGTTAAACCATGTACTAAATTCACAGCCAGCCAAATTTTGAATCACATTGATATGGAGAAAAGACAGAAAGGTTAAAGGAAGAATGTTTTGAATAGGAAGGAAGAAGGAAAACCCCGCAAGGTCTATGTTACAACGGCTAATGGCAAGAATACTTCAGATATTTACATTCTCATATTTGTGATTGATATTACAGGGAACTTCAGAGGAGCTAGGTGCATCTGTGCACCTCAAGGAGTAAACAATGGTCATGAGATGAAGACCATAATAACTGTGATGCACTGGATGCAAAGGATAAATGAGAGAAATGTAACAGTTATATGGCAGCAATGGAAGTCCTCTGGAGACTTCAATTTTTTGGAAGGGAAGGTGAATCTAGAAAGTTTCAAGAAGGATTCAGTCTTCAGTAAACTGTTTAATTATTTTTCTGCTTTTAAAATCCAGCTGTGTAATAATGGAGAAGTTATCTCTCCTCTTAAAAACATGTTTAAGATTAGGTTACTTTTTGGAAGAGACTGGTCTTGGTCTATTCTAGATGTGAGAAATATGAGGAACTGGTTTGCAGTTTTAGACAAAGAAGCTCAGAACAAGAAGAAGGAAACTAGTTCTACCTTTAAATTCTTACAAGATAGAGAAGACACAGTTGATAGCATACACTCAGTTGAGACAATCAGGGAGAATGGCAAGGATGGAGGTCGTTTGGATGTGTCAGATATGAAGAACGTCAATAATGTTAACATTTACAGTGGAAACAGAAGATATCTTTATGATCAGGCGGTGTGGAGAAGGAATGCAACTATGCAAGTATGGCAAGAAATGTCGCAAAGGATGGCGCGAAGAGGGTTTTTTTCAGAAATTCAATATATGAAGAGGGAAGCACGAGCCTAGTTCCGGGTTATTTGAATGACATGAATACCAACATTGATAACATTAGGTATGAATCCCAAGATTATAGCCAGTTTGGGCATGTAACTGAATTGTCAAATTCTGATACTTATGGGGACGGCTGGTGGTTTGACTACGTTAGCTAAGATGCCAGCTTGTAACGTCCATCTTATTGGTGCAAAGAGAAAGACTCTGATAGGATTTTTTACTGCAACTTCGCAATGTCTGTGGGGTATCTTGAGCACACAGAAATCTTCCAAACTACACCCCCTTCTTTGAAAATGCGCGCTTGCCGAGTTTTGGCTGTAAAATCAACACTTGCAGCAAGAGTTGATTCGAGGAGATCTAACAGGGAAGGCGGGAAGGAACTTGAGGGAAGAGACCCGAAAGAAAATTAAGAAGTGGCAAGAGCCGCCTCCAGCACAGCAACCAAGACCTCTTCCAGTTCCTGATTTCGAGCCTAAAAAGAAGACAGGTGGTCGTCGTTTGCGGAAAATGAAGGAGAGGTAGTTATGTTATTTGTGTTATTTAGTAAAAGGCGAAAGAATAGTTCGTTTTGTGCTTACCGCATGGCTCCGTTGTGTTTAGGTTTTTCTTCTGTTTTTGTTAACTTTTATCCCAGCATTTCCAACAGTGGGTGCTAAAACTCCTAGTGGAGTTTTTATTTAGATCCTTATTTACGGGGCTTTTATATATATGTGGAAAAAATAACAATATTTTGCTCATGTACCGTCTCCAATGGTACATGGTCTTACTTTTATGATTAGTTTTTTTGGATAAAGAATAAAGGTGATTTCTTTTTTCCTATTGGTTTAGAAAAACTTATTTGGAAATAATAATTAAAAAAATTGTTAAATTGATGACATGGAGGTCATTCTCAAGGTCTAAATAAGATTTTTCATAAGACCTTCTTATTTATTTTCACACATTTCCTTTTTCGTGAGACCTACTATTGGAGATGGATTTATGGAAAATGGGGTATAAAATCCTACGAGTCATGAAAAATTAATAATTTCACTTTTTATTGGAGATGCTCTCGGGTATGCGGTAACAAATATGAGGAAGCTAGCCAACGGAATGCAGTTTGGGTCCTTTGGGATTTCCAAGGAGAGCTCGTTAGGTAACCATATTTGTCTTATTTCTCCAAAATAGATGTATGTTTACTTATCACATTCCTGATACTGAAGTGCATCTATTATTAGTGTCCATTTCTTTTTTTTTTAATTTAAAGTGCTTACTTTCATTTTTCTATGGGATTTTTAACAAACTGCCACACTTGCAAATCCCGATTCAAGAAAATGCCACCGTTTTTTTCAGAGTTTATTAAATGCCACAACCGTTAGATATTCCGTCAGGGCCCACTAACTCGGTCTATAATCATTGAAAAAGTCAATACAACGTGTCAACATTACCTAACTACCCTTGAATTCGTGTTGGTCCAAACTCGACAATGACTCACACTATTAGGTCGATTTGAATCAGAGATGAAATCTCTGTTGAAATCTCTTTCTCTTTCCTTTCTTCTCTTCCTTCTTCTCCGGCGTTCCAGAGATGAAATCTCTGTTGAGAAAACCTTGCAGAAAATTAGTGAAACCAATCAACCGAGTGTGGTGCTGATGAGTTCATAGTTGGGTTTGGTTAGAATCCACGATTGAGTTGAAGCGAAGTGTTTCTGTGAAGGTTAGAGTTTGATGTTGAGTTTATTTGGAATTGATAAGCTAAACGGGATGTTAACAGATGAAGATCAAAGGGTTATTGCTAAATTGAAGTTGTAGTATTGTCTTTAAGAAGAATTGAGATGTTAATGAAATTGTGAAGAAATTAGGGTTCCTGAAATGAATTTCGAGATTCAATTAAGGGTGAATAAGAAGGAATTAAAGGATGGGTTGAATAGATTGGAAGATTTTGATGGATGAATTGAGTTTATTTGAGAGAATAGAATATTTGGGAATTGAATTAGGGTTGGTTAAGAACTGATGTTGATGGATGAACTGAATTGAGGGTTTAAATGATTCATTGGAGGTGGGTTTGATCTGAATTGAGAGTTACGGTTGGAGACTAGCTTAAGTTCAATAGTTAGAGTTTGTATTTGGAACTCAGATGAATTATGAAGTTATCTGGGATGAACTGGCTGGTGCTTGAGTAAATGAGTTTGAGGTAATTGTTCTTCTCTATGAATTTTGTTTAAGTTATGCAGTTTTGTTGTTGAATTTATGGACGTATCTATAGACAATGAATTGAGATGGATAAGATGAGTATGGTAGTTATGACATGAAGCCATGATTACAGTTTAGAATTTAGGGTTTGAATGTATGTTGTCGGTGTTGTCTATGCAGATGGAAGCACTGGTGGAATTGAGATTTAACAGAAGGAAAGACAAATTTGAAGCTCATGTTGTTGTTGACTGATCGAATGGACATTAAGCTCACTGCCATGGAATGAATGGGTCTGTGATAAAGAGGGTTTTTGAGTTGAGGTAGTGATTCATAGGCATGGTCCTAGTAGTGTTGTGAGATGATTGTGCTGTGAATGTGTTTGAGTTATGGGTTGCAGAGAAGAATTTAGGGCTCAAGATATAAATTGAATGTGTTTGTGTTAGATTGAATCATTGCAGGGACACGATAAGTTTATTGGATGTTAGAGAACTGAAAAGAATGAAGCAGCGATGGAAGTATAGATGAATGTTAGGAATTTGCAGGGAAAATGGCTGAAATTTGCCTGAGAAAAGCGCAGAAAACAGTTGAAACTCGATCTAATCTTTGTTATGTTGAATCAACTCGGTACCGGCGATGGCTTATTCTGGTTAGCACGATGACCGATCCAACCAGCCAACTCAGACCGGCAATGACTTACACTGTTCAGAATAAGGAATGGGTTTGGTGAGTTGGTGACATATTTGAGGGTGTATATGTCTTTTACTAAGCTGGATAAATGCCACCTATGCACTAACTGATGGCAACAATTTTTTTGGATGGAAAAGGTCAAACGTGTGGCATTAAATAAACTCTGAAAAAAACGGTGGCATTTTCTTAAACTGCAAATTGGAAGTGTGGCACTTTATTAAAATCCCCTTTTTCTATTTAGTTTAGTCTCCTTTTTCCTTTGTTATTTCCTTGTTCCCTTGATGTTCTTCGGACGTGCACAGCAGAAGTTGCTAAGAAGTATGTTCAGTAATTTTCCCTTCTTCTTTACCCTTTATATGACTGTTGTCTTGTGTTGTGAACTTATGTGCAAACCTGGTTCTTTTAGGTCCAAGATTAAAAGCTACGGAAGTGTTAGTGGTACAACCTCAGGCCTAACCTTAAGTCTAGCATCCACACCTGTACAAGTAAGTATTTAGATTATCCCTATTATGTCCTAACTTCTAATTCTTAACTACCTACTCGGGTCAAGAGTACTGGTCTTGGTAGAACTCTGTTGATATGGTGCTCTTAAATCTAAGTAATGGCGGTTTCCCCTAGTTTTACGTTTGTTTCTCCTTCTATTTGTGCGTTTTTCTTGTTTATTCTCTGTATCGAAGATTCAGTATCACCAATTCAACTTTTAAACCAAGGAAAACATCAGGAAAAAGGTGAAATATGGAAGACCAGGTTGACAAGAAAAGCTAATAGTAGGACTCCACTATAACAGATTCACATGATGAACCCTAAGAAGAAGCACCCTTGTGCCTGATGTTTTACCTTCTTGAAGTAGTGTCTGAACCCTGAACTTTATTTTCCCCGACTGTTTAACTTTTCTGCTAGCTCGGATGGGTAAAATGTCAATGTGTTATCTGATATTTCAATTTTTTTTGTTGGTTAAATCAAACGAATTTCTTTTCTTTTGGACAGTCTCTTGCAAAATTAAATAGTTCAGTTATAACACTAGAAGATGATGAAATATTAGTGTGGTGGATCACCTTTTAGATTCCATTCACTGCCTTAAGGCAGGGGGATAACATGAAATATATGATGTCTGAAGTACAAACTTGGTAATCCCCTTTAGCAATCATGTTCCAATGGCTTTCCGCTGGGATGAATTTATATCATGATCACCCACATGTTCTTTTGAAAAAGAAGGTTATATTAAAGAGATTTTTTTTTTACAAGACCAGAGACAGAGTCAAAAAACAGTCTATTATTAATTGATGGTCAAGACAAATAACACGACCATAAGATCACGATGAATCCAAAAAACAGTAATTGACTCTTTTTTTTTGAAACAAAAACCGGTAAGCCTGTGATGAAACATTATTTGTGTGCAAACCTGAGATATTAACATAGTGTGGATGTAATAAAATAGATCTGGTTTTAAAAAAGAATGCAGAAACCTCCAAATGGCTGTCCTGTGCGTGTAATGTGAAAACAAAAAAGGAACTGAGTGCAAGTATTCTTTGGATTACTGCTAATCGACAACTATAAAGTAAGGTTATTGTAACAAAAAGATGTATAGCAACAAACATGAGCTTCATTAATCAAAATACTAGTCTTGCAAAAGCTCATTAACAAAGATGGCAGTTAAAATAACATATCGTTGTCAAAAATAACATCTCATTGTCAAATTTGCAGTCACAACACCTGCTACAACATGAGCAACAAAAGATAAGTTGCTACAACAGCAAGCATAACAGAGCAAAGAATCCATAACTAGAATTTAACTTCAGATACAGCAAGGGAGTTTGTTACTCTTTGAAAAATTAAGCCCATCATTGACGTGGAGAACTTTATAATATCCGATTTGAAAGATAAAAGCAACCTGCTGTCTTATTGAATTCCATCTCTCCCAACAGAGCTCGCTCTTCAGCAACCAATAGTTTAGTCTAAACGTAAAACCAATTACCTAAAATTTCACAGCTTCAACCAAAATATAAATGCTAAAACATAAAGGAATCACAAACTTGAAGTACTCCTGAAAATTGAAATAAAAAGACTTACCCAGAAGTCTCCTTCATTATGCCACATAAGTCAGAACATGTAGCGAAGACAGGTGCAAGGTTTTCATCCAGATAAGTAATCTGTTCCACTTGACCATGATACTTATATAAGATTCTGCTTTGGTAGCTCTTTTTTTATTTTCTATCACAGTAATATATAATATTTGAAATTTCTGATTTCTGAATGATTAGATTTGTTCCGGGAAGAGCTACAATAGCAAGATAATTTTGTTTTGCATCCCAGTCACAAGGCATTAGAATCTTCTCTTCACTCCACTGAGGGGGATCACCACCTTCATCAATAAGCCATAGGGAACTCTTGTACTCCCGTATCCATTTAAAAATACAACGACATGTCCATCAATTTCCATTAACTCAACACTTTGTGGGTATTTCTCCTCGGGTTTAATGACATGAACAGGGATCTCGATAACTCTGAACTTTTCCTTCTCCAAGTCGAATCCCATTACAACTTCACCCTTTCACGTGTATTGGAACCGCCAATATACTGAACCATTCACATAAACAGAATTACCATTACAGTTGTATGGTCGTCCATCACCAGTAACAACTTCCTTAATTTCCAAGTTATATGGTGGAAGTACATCAATCCTTCTCCATGTATTCTCACCAATAGTCATGACTTCACATACCTGATCTCCGGAATTTATTTCATCTCTATAAGGGTCATCTTTATAAGGGTTACTATCAGGCTTTATCCTAATACTCGATATGCACACAACTTTATATTTATTGGTTACTGGACTAAATCCAAACGCAATGCAGGCTACCTCGCGTCTTCCTTTTCCTTGATTTTCTTGAGAAGCTGTAGGAGTCAAAATCCAAGGTGACCTTTCTCCAGTGCTAGGATTATATATGATAAAGGCCTCATACCCAGAGGTAATACATACCAAACCATTAACGGTCTGCTTCGGAAACCGTACATGCTACGATATAGTACTAATTTCTTAACTTGAGGCTCTCTATAAGGTGAATCAGTTTAAAATTCAATAATATCTCCAGCCTGGTTAGGTTCAGGTTCAGGTTCAGATTCAGGTATCATTGAGCTGATAAACAAGAGTAATTTCTGACCACCTAAAAGAGATTTTGAACGAGCAGCATATAGATGATGTAAATGTGAATCTCGTTCGATAAGAGATTTCCAGTTGGAACAAACATATTTAAACCTCGTAAGTAATTGAATTGGAAGTCTACTAAGTATATCATATAATACACGATTTACTTCAGCATCACTGGTAATACTATTAGCAGGACGGGGTACTTGAAAAGGTCTTTAGAGATGATCAGGAAGAATAAGGATTCCATTACCTTTGTCATTCTGGTTCTTGATCTTCTCATTCTTCTTCATTTTCGTTCTTGTTCTCTTCCTTGTGATGTGTAAATGGATTTTCTATAGTACTCTGTAGAAACTAGATCTGCGGTGAATTGTTGTGACGAAATATCTTTGTGCAAGTCTAGGGTTTTGGGGCTTTTAAAGGGGGATTTTAGGGTTATCCTAGGAAATTTATTTTTAAGGACACACCCATTGCCTTGTTTGATTACAAGGACATTTATCTCCTTTGTTGTTTGGGATTGGTCCCAATCCCAAGAGTTTCAAAGTGCCCATACAACAAAATGACACATGATTGATCTTTTTTGAAGCATGCTCTTTATTAAAAGGAAACTAGTTTACAATTTGTGGTGAATACGCGGTACCCACGGAATCATAATTTTGACTAAGAAAAGAATTTGATATTTTCTTTTATTTTTTTTTGATAAAACACATGAACAAATATATACTTTCTAAGTAGTATACTACACACTACAATTCACTAATGCAGTAAACTCAACTCGTACTTAAATCAAGGTTTTGTGATCTCCTTTTCTTGATTATATCCATGCGCGTTCGAGTGTTTACCTTTGATTCATGTAGACTCACTCTTAGTTGTCTGGAAACAACCATGGTGTTTGAGCTAAAAAATACTATCCGACTTCTCTTGTTTGTCTTCTCCACCATCGCACCCTACAAATTAGAACCAAAATCATAAAAAGTGAGCACCAAATATACCTGCATATTTGGATAGAGGTACTATGATCTCAATTATCATCTCAAAGTAATCCTAGGTTGTCAAAAATTGAAGTTTTCTCAAATAATGAACTTAAAACAAAATACCATGCATTATTGTAGCGACGAGTCATGAATTTCAGTTTCCCATAATTCTACAGTAAGTCCATCTTCATTATACAAAGGCTACAGTATCATCTTCATTGAAATTTCGATGAAAACTACTAAGTCGAAGGCTTGAAATCATCTAACTTCAAACTTCAATTCATCAAGCATCACTTTCGTTACAGTTTACCCATCAAAAATCACTGAAGCGCATCTTGCTTCCATTATAGTTTACCCATCAATATAAGTTTTTGTTTATGTGCGAATCTGATCCTGTAAATGTGTTCCTCCAATTGTTTCTCGGCCATGCAGAAAGCCATGAATAATTAGTCTTTCGACTAATAAAACAAAATAACACACAAAAAATCACACCATCTTAGTATGCTACTCAAGCATAACTTAACAAATTAAGTCATGTATTTAAAACCATGCCTTTTGTCTGCTTGAGATGTTGTAGAATATTCATCATGTCCTCTTCGAATAACTCCAGCTTACCCTTAAACAATATCACACTTAACATGGTGGGACCTTTCGAGCTGAAAGAACAACTGGTGTTTTGATCATGCAGTGTTCGGGCAAAGTGCATCAGCTGGGAGAGCAATTAAAAATAAACCCACGAAGAAGGTCATCCGGTCCTGTAACGGTTTTTCTTCATTTTTTTTATTTTTTATGTAGTTCAAGTGGGTTGGCGTTGTTTCTAAGTACCACCACAACATAAAAAAATTATACGTGAAAATAAACACATTATACTTAAATGAATAAAAATTAAATTTATTTTATATGTTAGTTAGCTTTGCCCTGATTTGGTAGCTAATCTAAGAAAGTGAAAGTTTATAGAATTTATTGTTAGAGCATTGCTCGGATGAACTCGCACACGTTGCTATCTCAAGCATGTTTGTCAATGTTAGTGATCAAAACTATAAGTCTTGATTTCTAGCCTATATAGCTAAAGGTCTCGGACTAGGATAGAACGTGTAGTTGATCTCAAGACTCCATGGCAATCATCATACAAGACGAAAGACTACTCAAGGAACTGGTGGATCTTCATCGACTAAAAAGTATGTGGAGACTTGAACTTATCTGTCACTCAAAAGTCTAAATACTCTATCTCCTACTCTTGAGACAAAAGTCGTTTTGATATAGACTTTCATTAAACACATTTGCTATTTCGAGCCGAGTTTATCTCGCCTATCTATTTCTCAAAGTATGTGTTGGTAAGCTTTCGTTTTAGCCAAATTCATCTTTACCTAGTGACGAATGTCATGTTATGTTTCAATCACTTTGAAAATTGCTCTGATGAAAAATGGTCTGTGAATAACGGTTATATAACGTCCTCTGAGAGTGTCTCAATGATTGAAATGAGAGTTTAGATTACATAACCATTGGTAGAATATAAGGTTAAATTGTGTTTGGAAGGCACATTTGGGGGTATATTGTTTCCCACTACCACGGCTTGAAAATACTTCACGAAACATACCACGAGCTTTCCAATATATCCGAGCCGGATACTATCTAATTAACCAATGACGGATGTATCCCAAAAATTGTCGCACTGATGTCGCGTTTGGATGGGCCATATAAATAGGAAAAGCATACTCCGGATACCATACCATTTCTCTCTCTTGAGAAATGCAGCGAGTATCTCCCTGCGTCGCCTTCAAACCCTAGTTCATTTGGTGAAAAATATACCCATACTAGTGCTTTCGCCATCAAATTCATTAAACGTGAGCTAAATTCAATCCCGTCCTTCACCATTACTCGAATGATTTCAATGAATTTGGGTGTTTTCCTAACTTTTGCTTTTATTGTATCCAGGGTTTTGGGCTTTCGGCACTGGTAAACGCTTCATAACTGGAAAATTCTTCTTCATTAAACTTATTGATACTCAGTAAAATGGTTTCATGGGTTTCTGATAGTTATTTCAATTCTGAAAATAATAAATTACTACATAGTCATGTTGGAAATATTCAAAATCTTATGCATCGTGCTTACTTAATTATTTGTTTATTTTACAATTGGAGACCCAATTAGGACAGGTAATTAAGGTTTTATCGCGGAATTTAAGTTGTCAAAACCATGGTTTAGTTCAACATCTTGAAAAGATAATTGTTTCTCCTTTCAGATACTGACCCTATAAAATCATATATCTTAAATACAGATTTTTAGTCCTTTGACACTTTTGGGATTAAGAATCAGTGGATGTAGAATTCTTTGCAAACTTAAGTATGTGTAGTTCTTCTTTCTCGAAACCCACTGAAATTATGAACCTGATTTGTTATATATCGGCAGTTGAGTGAATTGATGTGATGGTAAATTGATTGTTTGTCCATGGTATTAGGGAAAGATGTCTGCTACTACATATGGAGGTTCAGCGGATACTGACCTCCAAGATGATGTCAATTCCAAAGGATCTATAGAGACAGCTTTTGCATCTGTTGAATCGTCGGAATGTAATTCATCAGGAACCGAACCATAGTATGTTTGTTTCATTCGTTCTCATAAAGTCTTTTCTTTCAGAGTGTTGTTTAGAGATAAGTTTTCAAGAGAGAAGATCTGTTATTTGGTAATATGTTCTCCCTATAGTGCTTTATGATACTACCAAAGGCAACCAGTAATGAATTACCTAATAACACCACCATCTACCACTTGGTAAATTTTGTAGATGTTGAGGTTTGCCATTTGGAGATGCAGTAATCTTTAATAGTAATGTAGATGATTGTAATATGAACATATTACCAAAATTTAGTTTTAGTCTTTTAGATTCATTAGCATTTGCGTTTTATAACTACAATGGTGTTGAAATTGTTAGATGGTTTGAGAATAACCTTGTCAAAGAATGCTCCTACCTTCAAAATATTGTAGTTGCTGCATATCCTTGGAATAAACTGATTTGAAGCATCTCATGTGTATAGCAAGTTTGTTCACCCATAGAAGTATCGAGATAACTACCCGAAAGTAACAAATCACGCATATATGAATCTTATGTCCACGATCAAAGGTCGTTTGAGCGAAAAGGCTTACGCAGTCTTTGCTTCAACGGCAGTTGGACACTTCCTGGATATTCCTGAAACCCATAACAGCAGTACAATTTTGCATTATCTACTCTCACGACAAATTGTGAGACAAGATGATGGTGATCCATTTTGTATGAACTTTGGGGTTGGAGGGCATATCTTGAGGTTTGGGATGAAAGAATTTGCACTTGCTACGGGACTTAACTTCAAGTTGACAACGCAACAAAGGAAGATCTAGATAACCCACTCCCAAAATGTATCGTGGATTCACCAATCATGAAAACTCATTTCCCTGGGGAAAAAAGGGTAACAGTAAGCAAACTCCGGACGCGATTTGAGAAAGGAGATTTGACCACCTGCACTGACGATGAGAACGCTAAGTTGGCGCTTCTCTTTTTTGTGCACGTTTTTCTTTTCGGCTGTCAGGCGAGAGCTGTAGTAAAGGGAGAATATTGCCATTTGGTGGACAACTTGAATAACTTCAAAAAGTTCCCATGGGGTCATGTTAGTCTTAGAAAAACCATCCGCAGCTTTTGATCATCTCTGGTTGTGAAGGATGGAAAGCAAACTAATAAAGCCAGTGTTGTCAAGAAAGACAGGAAACCAGAGACAAGTGGGCGATTGGGCTTGCCGGCTCATTACAGGGTGTCTGGACTGTCATACGCTCTGACAGTAAGTTCGCATATTATGTTTAAATGGATCTTGTGTACTTGGGTGGTTTGTAGTTTGTACAGTTCAAGTTCTAACTATTGCTGCTATTTCAGGCTTGGGCATTGACAACTATTCCTGCAATTAGGGGTTTATGTGGACGGGTTGTGTCCAATCATACTTGTGGTCGGTGGTGCACTGTCATGGAACATGTGTCCTGCATAAATGAACCGAGATACAGTGAAATTGTATCCTTGAGACAGGGGATAAAAGTGGATTGTGATGAGTACGAGTTGTACAATGGTGGCTCCCTTAAATTTCTTGGCATAGTAGATGATAAGGAGGTGTTGGAGGATACTGTGGAACTGTCTGATGTTCCAAAAAAATCTAGCAAGGTATATGAATCCTCTTGGTCGGGAACGACCAAGAAATTTGCACGGGAGGTTGGCGTAGGACCTGGGTCAGATACTTTATACACTCTTACGGAGTCCCAGCTAACAAATATGCTTGTTATTTTCTTACGAGAGAAGTTGTCTCCAGCCGGCGTTAGTGATGTGGATAAAAACACCACAGCGGGGGAGACATCGTGTGATGGAGATCGGGGTAACACAGCAGCGGCTTCCACACATATGGACTCAGTCATTAATACTGAAGCAGTTTTAAAATCAGAAGAGACGGTAAAGAAAGTAAGTACTCCAGATGATGACGGTAAAGGGATAGAACAAAAAGAAGAAGAAAAAACCGATATAGGAGATGAAACATCTAATTCTCCAGTGGATGTGGATGTAGAAACATCTGAATTCCCTGACGTACCCAACTTAAAGAGGCGTAGAATCGTAAAGGCGGGACCTCAGATCTCATCTATGTATGCAAGCCTCACTTACCAAAAAAAAACTAAAAATGACTATGCTGGGGAAAATATTGAGGATCAAGGTATCTCAAAGAACTGTAAAAGGAATCTAAACATTTACATATGGACAAGGCAAGTGTCTATCGCTTATTTACTGTAACACCCCGAGTTCCGGACCAGGGTCAAACCCATATGGAGATCCGAACTCGAAGCATTACGGGTCAGAAAGAGACTATAACCAATTTTTTTATTTATAATTTTATAATTCTTTCACCAAGCACACCTTAAATTTTAAATACATTAATTAAGTATTATAAATTCACTATTACAACATCCATCAAATAATATTTAAAATCAAATTACACTTCAAACAAATAAAATAAATACAACACAATCAACAAGATAGCTAACTTCTTAATATTCATTTCCACATTTCACATCTGCAAAAAAAATGTCAATTGGGGGGAGTTGACTGCTCAATAGGCATACTTTCACATCCTCTAAAAATATACAAACATCACAATTAATCACACAAGAAATGCATTCAACGATTTTATTTACAATTTCATTTAGCTTTATTCATTTTCATTTTAGTTTATGAGTTTATTTTAGTTTACGAGTTCACGGTACGAATGTCCTTGGTTCGTACACCCACCTATCGTTTACCGGCACGGATAACCTCCATCAATGGTCAGGAACAAAAGTTCCTATGGGGATCATACCCATTGCTCTTGGGAATTATCACCCGTTTCATTTTCGTTATCCGGCACGAACAACCGCCATTTATAGTCAGGAAACACAAGTTCCTACTGGGGATCATTACCCATTCAAATCTCGGGGATCATTACCCGCCGTTAGCATGAAATGAAGTTCCATCTAACGGAAAAACATGAACTCTTTCTTATTTAAATTATTTTTTATAATTAACTTAAATAATCTTTGCATTCCAGTTTCAGGATCATTCATATTATCCAAACATACAAAATTACTCAACTTGATTCAAAATAAAATAAGAGAATAAGACATTATTTTCAATCAAAGAAATCACAAATGGATATTAGTAGAAAATGAGTTAGTGAACCTACCTTAATTTTAATTTAGCATCTCATAGTTTTATACTCCAATGAAACCACTAAATCACCATACAACAACATATGTCTTCCACTCCATAAAACACTCCAAATATTGTCCTCCAATTTATCACATAACAAAATATAGTATAGGCAACTATGATGGAATCTAATGGCTAGGAAAAATATTAATCAAAGGGACAATGAAAGTAAGAAGATGAGAGTATGGGTTACAAGAAAAGAATACATATGGTACCTCTAGCCTTTCCCAAAGATGCAAATACATATATTTATACACATACTCAATTAACTCTCTTTAAATAAAAACTTAATTAATTCACCTTTCTTTTTTAATTCTCTATGTTAACGCATCACACTAGAAAATTCTACCACTTTCCACCATTACTTCCATGCACATGCATACAATTAAATAACAATAATAATATTTATTAGTCCATAAACGTTCTATATTTCTTTTTCTTATTTTCTAAAACAAGTCAATGTCCTTTCATTTATTAATTTTCTAATAAATTACCCATAATTAGCAAATCAATTAATTACTTGCATTCAATACATACAATTCCTTATTTCTGATTTTTCATGTCCTACAAAAACATTATTTTGGTAAATAAATGCATCTTACTTATTTATTACATTTTCCTCAAAACTTCAAAGTTTTACATTATTTTAAACACCACACCAAAAATCATATAAGGTTACTTGGTTATAAATATATGTATATTGGGCTTCTATATTTATCTTATACCAAATGGACCACAATTAGGATTCCATAATCCGAACCAAAAATACCAGGTATTACATTTACTGTATTTAACTCGAAAGTCATTGTCTCATGATCGTTAAAATGCGCAGGGAAAATGTGGATCCAAAGGAAACCAAGAAGGCAAATGACCCACGTCCTAAGAAATCTCTGGTGGAGGACATTGTAGAGACAAAAGAAAGTTTGAAATGGTATGAATATGTCAAGTTATTAGGAGGAACATCACAACCACGGTCCAACTGGTTATCAGAGAATGTAAGTAGATTGTTTTATTATAGTTTATGTTCATGATATTTTATGAATTTACTCGTCAGATTATCTATTTTGAGACCTCTTGTTAACTGTGTATTGTACTCGATGCGCAAACACTCTGAATTCACGAAGAAAACTCGATGGACCACAGTTGGTAGTTACTTCGTTGTGAGTATTAAATGAAAACTATGAAACTTATCACATTTGCACTATAAATATACTTGCATTTTGTACATGTTAACGATGGCTTGTAATGTGCGCTTTCTCACGTTCTATTAAACATTGTCCTGAAAAACAGCGGCACGCTAGAGATCAAACACTGAGATCCAAGACCAAAGAAAACCAACAATTATATTATACAAAATTGCACATGGCGGGAAAATACGGCATTGATGGTAAACCATGGTCCAAGGTTGATGTGGTTTACGCTCATGTGCTGGTGAACGACAATCATTGGGCAGCAATTGAAATCCTCTTGAAGACACGGAAGATTTGTATCTACGATTCCCTATACAATCATCAAAAGCGTAAAAGATCCACCAGGACAGCAGGGAACCCATCCGAGGTCATCGCTATCTACGACGTTCTGAGGACAATCCTAAAGAATGGAGAATGGAATTGCGACTACGCAGACTTTGATCAAGTGGTCCCTAAACAAAGCTCGAGGTTAGATCTTTGATATCTCGTTAGATGGGCAGACCAACATCCTAGATGGTGCAATTGGAAATATAAAATTGACACTTCTATTTTTATTGGTTTAGTTCCGGTGATTGAGGAGTGTATGCATTGTGCTTCATCCTGTGTTTGATAAAGGGAGTTTCTCTAGACCGATTCCAGGACAAAGATATTATTAAGGCTTATCGTAGGAGGTTTGTTGTTTGATTATACAACAATACAAGTATCGAGGTAAGTGCATATAGAAGTGAATAGTAACAGTGACGCAGATGATACCACTTACCATTTTTTTGTGCAGGATTACATTCCGTGAATCGGGTGGAAATGTTGGAAGCAACTTAATTTTTTTGGCGGAGGATTTCATCCTTTTAATTCCGTAGATATAATTTTAATTCCGCAGAGATAATTTTAATTCCGCAGAGATAAAATCTCTAAAAAGTGTCTCGTCTCATCACATCTCGTCTCCTTGGACCCAGTTTTGCTGGTCCATAGAAAACTTAATTTTCATAAACCTCCAAAATTTTCTTCTTTAATGCAACACCTTGTTGGTTGGAATGTTCTTGCAAAAAATGTCACAAACCAATTAACATAGTTTGCCGGAACTATAATTTATTTCAAATGTAATCCTTGTCGCAGGAAGCACGGATGCACTTAGCACGTGCATCAAGCATGTGAAGGTTATAGTCTCGTGAGGGTTTACATAGATATCTACCGAAAAAACCTTACCAAAACACTACCCTAAAAACCTAACCAAAAACCACTAAACCTATCAATCTTCTTACGATGAATCCGTCTCCGATTCACCTAGCTGGTGGTACTCCCTGACTTTGGTTACCATGTGGTTCACGTTTTTATCAAACATGAATGCTTCCCCCTTTTCCTGTAAGTAACGCGCTTTCACGGCTTCGTGCTACAAAACAACACACAAACTTAGTTTGTTACATAAAAATTGAAAAGAGTGGGTTGTGTCGAACTAATCATAAAGATACTTACAATTTTTTGAGGGACAATCTATTATGAGTAGCATGCGTGATCCGGTGTTTGATTTTTAAAAACTCAACCACCGCATCAAGGATGATGTCGTGTCGTTGCTCGATTTTTTGAGCAGTTCTTTCTTTCGGGTTCCCATAATCGTGAGAAAATTTGTTAAAAATCTTCAACCACATGGAATCCCCCGAACTGTTATTTATAGTTGAAGGACGAGTTGCGGCGTACCATGATTCGGTGTTTGCCAAATCTTCCTTGGGGTCAAACGATGCCATTTGTTGTGTGTGGGAGTAGGTTATATACTAAGAGTCTTCTAAGGTTTAGGCTTTCATAAGAGTCTCAAGAACACACGAGTTTGGGTTCAAGTATTAGTTTTGTTTCATAAGGAGAAGCGTAGTTTAAATTCAACTAAGAGAAAATTCAGAAAACAAATGTATCACCTCAACTTTGATCGACTAATGTTGCCAGGTATACAAAATGTATTTGCAAGAATGAGAAAAACAAAGACACGCAGCAGTAGGAAAAGAAAAGAAGAATATGCTTGATTGGAAACTATATTCTTCACATGAACTAATATAATTAGTTCAGGTGATGTTTACTTTATTCACATGAACTAGTATGTTAGTTCATGTGATGTTTTTCTTTTGCACCTGAAGTAGTGTAATCTTATCTCTAATATTAGGTTTTCTAAACCTAGTATATAAAGAAATAGATGAATAAAGAGAATGTAACTCATGGTTCTAATGATGGTACGATGGTTCTAGGAAGAGACTCCACTGAGCAACCCCTTGGTTACCCCTTGTCAAGGTGTGCCAATCATAAAAAACTAACAAAAACATCAAAACAAAAGTAAGGACACTACGAAAGAATAAGATGCTTTTCCAGACAAAAGTTTACTTAAGCAGCACACGAGTACAGTCTTAATTAGCAAGCATTGAAATCCTTAATAGACATTTCAATCATACTGTTTTATAGAAGCACATATCACAGAAGAAGAAAAAAAACAAAAAGGAAGAAACCTCAAAATACTAGATCTGGCTATGGAATTCTTATCTTTTCATTATTCAAGTACATCATCACGTATTGTAACGGTTAGGACGACATATTATTTTCACACTTGAAAATGTTGTTGGAAGTGCTCTAACCTTCTCTAGAAATAGTTCCCTTTCTCCATCGAGCGAGCAAGTACCAGCACAGAAGGACAACAACTTTTGTCAAAACCTGACCATGTTTTAACAAAAAACTTAAAATTTTGAGCTCAGCATCACATCCTTCCACTTCGCAGAAACAAACATAAGTGAGGCGAGACAACATCCCCTCGGATGACAACCCTGCTTCCCAATCTTCCCCGACGTCCACTAAATTTGACTACATCAAAACAATCACAATAGCTAATAGGTCAAATTTAACTACATCAAAACAATCACAATAGCTAATAGGTCACCTGGTGACAAATAATAATTGTACAAAATACGAAATCCTACATACTCAAAGATTCCAAAATGTTCTTAAAAAATTAAAGTCACCATGAGATGCATGATAAACATTGACGTTGTATTAGAATTTTTGGAACTACATCATTGGCCAGATCAATAAACGTAAAGATTGGTTAACTTTTACCTGCTTGGTGTAAAGAAGTGTACTTTGTACCCGAGGAGAAATCTTGATCAAGTACGCTATAAACCGCAAGCAACCTCTTGTAGACCGCATTTTCAGATACAAAGATCGCACATTAAACAAGCAAGGTTGTTGTTGAGAGTCTAATAAGTCAGGCGCTCTTGAGAGAACCTTGAAAAACAAAAAAAAAAATTCAAATCATGTAAGAGCTAATAGATACTATTACTAGTCGAGAGCTCTGTTGTGTCAGGCGCTGGGCCAGGCGCAAAGCCCTTCGCCTAGCGCCTAGGCTTTACTTTCCTTTGACATAATCGAGAGCTAATAAAAAAAAAACCTTCATCATATAAGATATACCTCGAGGAATCCATATGATAACCACAGAGTTTTCACCATACAAGCCTCTCTTAGAAACTTCGTCGTATGTATAGCATATACCACTTCTTCCTGTGAGAGAAAACTACAATATGCTTCTACATTCTCACCTAAAACTATTTCTTTGATCCCAAAATCAAAAGATACCTCGGATAGAAGAGAACAGTTTTCTAGAGAATATAATTGAGTCACGCAAGACGTGCACTCGAAAGCTTTTATATTTGGAGTAGTCAACTTGATAACATTGTCTGTACTACCAAGTCGCTTGTACAAAATTTCTTGAGGCTGAGAGAATTAACAGTCAAATA
This sequence comes from Papaver somniferum, assembly GCF_003573695.1. Lineage (NCBI taxonomy): Eukaryota > Viridiplantae > Streptophyta > Magnoliopsida > Ranunculales > Papaveraceae > Papaver > Papaver somniferum. The sequence continues at coordinate 15,846,701 of NC_039360.1, read as the reverse complement.
TGGTATGTCACAATGACATAGGATAACTTTTCAAGAACTAGGCAACTTGAAAAGAGCCTTTTAGATAGTTCTTCATTGGGGATCGAAACTCCATGAATCCACGAAACTTTGAGCCGAGGTAAGTCCATTGAATTTGGTAAAATAATATCTGTACATCTGACACCAATATTCACTTGCACTTCCAAATTCACCAGTGACTTGCAATTAACAAGTTGATGAGGAATTTCAAGAGCATCTGGATGACCTTGATGGATTTCTAACCTCATTTCTTCAACATTGCGCTTAACAGCTTGAACAATCCATCTATAAACATCTTTCATCACAATATCTTTATCTTCTTGATATCTATACCAATCTATAGCAAAGCGCTTAATATCAGATTCATTGCGAAGAATGAATACCATGTCGATAAAACGTATGAACCTTTAATCATGTTCTTTGCCTGGAGAAAATGAACTTCTCTTGATGCTTAGACATGGGACAGATTTCCAAATATTAATCCATCTTTTTGACAAAACACAACTTTGGACTACATTTCTGGTCTCATTAAAAGACATGTGCAGTGAATTATTTCATCAGGTAAGCTACTGATCCTATCTTTCCCATTAGAATATGGAGATTCATTTCTTGTTTCTTCCATTTTTATTAACCGACACTGAAAAATAAAAAAAATAAGTTGTTCAGATGAACCCTAATCTACAATTTGGCAATGAATCAATCAATCTGAGAAGAACCAAAAACCCCAAAAATCCAATTTCGCAATGAGAAAAAACAAACAAACGCTAAATTCCAATTTTGCAAAGCCAATTAGAATTTGTAATTGAAACCCAGAAAGTAAAAGATGGATGAGGATGTACCTTTGTTGTATCACCCAGTGGCTGATAACGAACTCTTAAGTGCAGTTTGAAGTTCTTAATGTGGAAGAAAATTAAAAGCACCAAAGCACCATCGTTCCTGGTCTAGTACAAAAAAATGGAAGAGGAAGTACCTTTGACAAAAACTTGAGGTGACGCCTCGTTTTTTATAAAAATCTAACGGTTGATGCTTCTCTTTCAAATGAATTGCGGATCTCTAGAAAATGCATTTGAAAATGAATTACGAATACCGAGAAATTGAAAATGAATTAATACCTATAAAATTCAACGTCGATCAATAATATGTGTTGACTTTCAATTTGAGGTGGTACGTGTTATTAGGCATGCGAAAGCATGTGATGTGGGACAGTGTTTTTGTTTTTTTGAAGCATGATGTTGGGGCTAAATCAAATTTATACGCGGAAACAGCAAGTTGTAAACAAGACTGTTCACATGAAGAAAAATGGCTACATCAAAATATGTTGTTGGGGCCAAAACATCTGAAACAACTCATGTTTACATTATCGATAATTTGACGAGGTACGATTTGTAAAAAAGGATTCAGCGGTCCAGTGACTTCTCCAACCTGATACATTTTATCTATGTAATCGAAATTATTTTCATTTTATTCTCTTAAAAATAATTTGACTATTAAATATTCAATTTTTGTACTTTTATTGTTTTTTTTATTTTATTTTTTAACCTACATATTTTTCCTTAAAAACAAAAGCTTCTATTTCTGTATTTTTTTTGCATTTACAAATTAATGATTTTTTTTATTTCTCAAAATATTTAAAATTAAAGTTGGTCGTAAGCTTCAGATATATAAAGACGAATACACGTTGTAGCACAACAGACAGCTTGGTTCAATGGTTAAGCTCATAGTTAGACGACCTTTAGGTTTGGTGTTCGAACCCTTCATTTTATTTTTCTTTTTTCTTGCACCTTAATTTGTTTTTTAATTCCATAGCCTTATAGTTGTAGATATTCCCTGGATTCTAGCTGCGGATATATCCTGCACAGGTTTGAGTGGATATTTCTTGTACAGCCCCTTCTGGACAGGCTTGGAAGCTTAATGTCGCATAAATTTAGGGCTCGGAAGCCAGTTTCACAACCGCACATGAATTTGTTGTTCCACTTTATTAGGAGTGTTGTCTTATTTCTAATATTGACTCATATTTGAATTGTTAATATATGAATCACTATTATTGTTTCTATTATGAGGGGAAAAAATGCCCTTTTTTACATGTTTTTCTCATATCTGAGTTCAAGTGCAAAAATTTCTTTTCACCTATATCACGATTGTTAATTGTAAAAAACTTGTATTTTTCACTTCAAAAGATCGTGCAAAAACTCGTGCAAAAACTCGTATGAAACTTGTTAAACAAAGCATTTTCGATCTCTCTCTGCCCCGGGAAAGAAGTGTACCTTGAAATCTCTGTGTACAATTGGGGTACTTTATCAAAAGCCCCAATATAAAAAATAAAAAACACTTTTCACTGAGTCGGATTGGTCTGGGGATGGGTGCTCTTTTATATATATATATATATATATATATTTGTGATGAAAATAAGAAATATACAGTATAAATTAAGAAATATATATACTAATACAAAAGATCTACACTTTCATTATTATCAAACATTCAGTATCTGTAAAAGCAACATAAGATGAAGAACCGAGAGAGGAGGAGGAGGAGCAGTAGCAATCGGAATAGATTTAGGAACAACATATTCATGTGTTGGTGTATGGAAAAATGACCGTGTTAAAATCATTGCTAATGATTTCCTCCTCCCAACACATGAATATGTTGTTCCCAAATAAATCATGTTTGCTGCTGCTAAATCAATCCCAAATCAATCATGTTTGATGCGCTCAAATCAATCCCGTTTGTTGATCCCTCTGTTCTTTCACTCATTTTAATGAATTGCAGAGACAAGTGACGAAAATGGGGAAACTTTAGAAGGCATTTTGAAGAGATGAATTTGTTATTTAAAGAGATTTTCAGTGAAGTGTATGGGGGTTTTAGTGTCAGAGAGAGTGATTTACTGTAAAAAGAGTTGATTTTGTTCTGAGAGAGACACTGACAGAGACGAAGTAGTGTTTTCAAAAAAAAAGGAAAGAAAACGAAGAGACGGGGAGAATTAATACTGAGCTTATTTGACTAGACCAGCGTCACCACCAACCCACTTGGGCGTTAATAACATTGGAGGGTTAATGATCCGACGATCCTGAAGACGGAAGGATTGAATTCATTGCATTAATAATGTAGTGATGTCGATCCTTGCAGTATGGTGCAATGTTTGGGATTCCGGAAGGGACTTTAGTTAGTATCCTACACATTCATTGCATTTAATTCGATTGAATTTAAAAAAAAAATCGATTGAATTCAAAAAATGTTCGGAGACTGCAACACGTTTGTTATCTTCTATTTCTCAATATGAGTTTTGAGGTTTGAACATAAATTACTAATATTGTATTTATTCATTTTTTACCTTTTAGAAAAGTAAATCCGTCAATAGTCCAATATGTCCCTAATTAATATCAAAAAGGTGGGTTCATGGAAATATCTGATAGGTGCAAAGCGGGAAACGGATTTTGCAGCTTCAACTAAGGAGAGTTCTCTTTATATAATACAAGAACGTTTGGCAAGCGCGTATGCGCATGTTAGAATCATTGATTCTCATCGACAACAAAAACAATATTTCATAGAAAAAAAAGAAAGAAAAAAATCTTAGAAGATCAATCCAATCTTAAAATATCAACAAATCAAATATAAAAAGACATAAAAAACTATTAAAAGATTGGCACTATGCAGGAATAGCTTTCTCCGTCTATTTTTTCCTTCTATCAGGCTTTTTATCAAACGCGGCTGAGTTTGTTTTGTGCATATAGCTCCTAGCTTTCTTAATCTGCAATTTTGAATCTAACCATTACACAACAATCCAACTCCTCTCCGGATATTGCAAAACATACCAACTAGCTCTCTGCTACTGCAAAATCATCTTCATATTTAAACTATACTTCCTATCCAATGCGGATACAATCACTTGATCATCTAATTCCCAAAATCTGAAACACTAAATCAGTGACTTCCAAACAGAAATTTGATCATAAAACTAATAGCAATTAAACCTTCCAGGAGATAAATGGAATTAAAATTAATAAACCCCAAACCAATCAAAAAAAAAACCCTTACCTTTTAATTCATCAGCAATTGCAAGAATGTATTCACAATATTAATAAAAGATCATAAAATAGAATGATTGAAAAAAAAGAGTATCGTTAAGAAGTTGAGCTCCAGAAATTAATGGTGTCTACCGTAAGAGGGTAGAACAAAGAAGTAGTCATGGGGTAATTGGCCTATGTAGATATATATTGTTTGATTACAGAGAATCCTAGATTCTTCAAGAATTTTGATAGTGAAATTACGAAACAGTCCATGTTTTCTTGCAATAATTAGCACTTCAAAAAATTAAGATAAGGGTAAATGGGAAAATATAATTTTCAGCTTCATTGCACTGTAGCAATGAGAGTTTGCTTTATATAATAGAATAGATAGATAAAATAGATAGTCAACACGTTTATCATTTAATCCCTTGGGTCCCACCATCCCCCATTTAAAGGCAGAGAACTAAAATTCTTTAGTCCCTATAAAACCATTTCCAATGTGGTTTCTTCCATAACCTTGCTAAAGAATAGTGATATTAACTAATTTAGGCTTAGTTTGGTACTGTTGCGGCTTTTGTAAAAGCACTTTTCTGATGTGTATTGTTGTGCTGTGCTGTAAGAAAAAAGCAGTTAGACGTTTGGTAAAATATTAATTAAAGTTGAAGCTGATTAAAAAAGCAATCAAAGTGTGTTCGGTAAAGTATCAGATTCAACCATTGTAGTTGTAGCAAATGACAAAAACAGCAGACATATCTCCGAAAATAGTTTTATATAATTTTATTAGGTTTAAAAATAATTGATTTTCTATTATTAAATATAAATATATATAATATTAAATTTACTAAGGGTTTGGGTGATTAATAATAAGGGTTTGAGATAATTTTGTTAATGGAGAAGTGGGAACTAATATTAGAGATAAAATTACACTACTTCAGGTGCAAAAGAAAACATCACATGAACTAACATACTAGTTCATGTGAAGAAAGTAAACATTACCTGAACTAATTATATTAGTTCATGTGAAGAAAGTATTTTTTTACTCTTGGTTCGGGTACATTTTCTTGGGCATCGAAGAAACAAGCAACGGTAGCTCTATCCACTGCGGAAGCGTAGTACATTTCGGCATCAATAGTTACATCTCATGTGACATGGCTAAGAAGAATCTTGGAAGACATCCAAGAGAAACATAAATGGAGCACCGTAATATTTTGTGACAACAAATGGGCAATTGCTATGTCCAAATATACGGTTGAGCATTGTAAAGCAAGGCACATAAAGCTCAAGTATCACTTCATTCGATAAGCGTTTGAAGATGGTGAGATAGACTCAAATATTGCAAGACGGGAGACCAATTGGCGGACATATTCACCAAGGCACTTCCCAAAGGCAAGCTTCAAAATTTTAGAGAATTATTAGGAGTTGTAGAACATCACATTAAGGAGGAGATTGTTAGTTAATGTGATGTGGAAACTATATTCTTCACATGAACTAATATAATTAGTTCAGGTGATGTTTACTTTCTTCACATGAACGAGTATGTTAGTTCATGTGATGTTTTTCTTTTGCACCTGAAGTAGTGTAATCTTATCTCTAATATTAGGTTTTCTAAACCTAGTATATTAAGAAAGAGATGAAGAAAGAGAATGTAACTTATCCAAAATATCTAAAAGAAAGAGATTGAGAATACCTAAGAGTTCCCACTTCTCCATTAACAAAATAATTTCAAATCCTTATTATTAATCACCCAAACCTTTCCAACAAGCCTCATTGATTTCCCTTCAAAATTTTTGAATTTGATTATCTTGAGGTGTGGTGGCGAACATCTAAGATCAAGTGACCAACAATCATCACCTTCTACGCAAGTGATTTTAACACTCTAAACAATAATCAAAGCAAATGTTCAACAAAATACGATACAAAAACTAGAATAAGTAGTAATGCTAACACAAATGCTACTTAGTATATATGAGAGAACCCAAATGGGTGTGCAAAAAAATAAAAATAAAATGAAAGTTTAGTGACTTGCAAAGGGGAAGACGAGTTATTCCAGTTTAGACAACTAATCCGGAAGCCGGTTCCTATCTGTACAGGTTTATTTGAAATTTATGAAACTACTCTACATAATGTCGTTCAACTCCAGAAATGGGTATAGGGTTATCTCATCAATTGAAAACCGACTTCAACTTGTTGGGAATAATTAAAACAACCGGATCGGAATTCAATTTGCGCAAACGTCCTAATAACAAATAGGTAAATCATTAGATTCATTACCTTCAAAACTCAGATCTCTTTTGTTGGGAGTTATTGTCGGTGGTGATTAGGTCAAGAAGGTAAAATAAACTTCACAGGACCCAATACCTACACCAGAAATTGAAAATAATCACACAACAAAAACCAAATATCAGAATCAAAAAGTTTCCCAAAAACTAACAATGATAAACTAAGAATCTCACCTTCCCATGTTGACAGAAGTGTTAGTTGCGGTTTTGCTAGTTTTCTTGATTTCATGACAGACCTGAAGAAATTCATATCGAGTGCTTGGATTATAGGATGTAGATCAAGATTTTCTGGTGAGTTTTCTCCCAATTATTTTGGGGTTCGGATTTGGAGACATAGGTTCAGTGTAGTTGTACTTCAGAGAGTCAGTGTGCAACACAGCTACAAAAGCAAGAGCAAGGAAATGAAGAAAGTCTAGGGTTTCAACTTTTTTTTTGTTTTTTTGGTAATCTAGGGTATCAACTTTAGGTTTGAATTTATACTCTAATTTAGGTTTCACCTTTAGGTTTGTATCTACCTCGAGATTCTAAATCTAACGTTGCACCAAAAGATTTGTATTGTTCTCGTATTATTAGAGTATATCAGAATGTATGATGAAGGTCAACCCGAGCAGTGTGAATCGGAACATGCCTCGTCGCTTTTATGATTAGTCGTAATATCTGACATGGACTATAAATCTAGAAATGTACGAAATGATTAAGGATTTGTCCAATATCTGGAAGATCATAATGTATATTGAATGCTAATACCGAGAACTAGGAACCTCCAAGTGTTTAAGCGCCTGTGATTACCCGTCAGATCTATCTCCAGACTCTAAATCTAGGAATATACCAAAAGATATGTTTTGTCCCATATCTGGTAGATTGAAATATGACGGAGGTCAATATCAATCAGTGTGAACCTAAACATACATCGTCGCGGCTATGATTACTCACAATATCAACCTCGAGACTCTAAATCTGGGAATGCCAAAAGACATGTTTTGCTCAAAATCTGGAAGATTGGAATGTATGTCAAATGTCAATGCAGATCAGTCGTAAACTAAACATGTATCTTTCCATCAATAAATACTCATAATATCTACCTCGAGACTCTAAATATAGCATTGCTCCAAAGGATCTACTTTGTTTCATATCTATTGTATCGCAATGTATGATGGAGGTCAATCCGAGCAGCGTGGACCAGAACATGCCTCGTGGCGTTAATGATTATTCGTAATATCTATCATGGACTAAAATATCTGTGAATGTACCAAAAGATTAGGGATTTTTCCAAAATCTGTAAACTTCAGAATATAGGACGGAGATCAATACTGAATATTGTGACCTAGACATGCTTCGTCGCGTATATGATTACTCATAATATCTTCCAGATGACCCTAAATTTATTAATGTACCAAATGTCTGCTTTGTCCCATATCTGGTAGAATGGAATGTATGACGGAGGTATTGAGCAGTGTGAACCTAAAAGTCAATAATATCGAGCAGTGTGAACCTAAACATGCATCATTCGGTATATGATTACTCATAATATCTACCTCGAGCCTCTAAATGTATGGAGTGTACCAAAAGATATGTTTTGCTCAATTCTGGAAGATGGGAATGTATGTCGAATGTCAATACCGAGTAGTGTGAACTTAAACATGCATTTTTGAGTATATGATTACTCTTTAAACCTTTCTCGGTACTATATATTTAACATGTCAATAAAAATCTGCTTTGTCCAACATCAAATAAAGTGGAATGGATTACCCGGGGACCGATACCGAGCAGTGTGAACCTGAAAATGCCTAGTTTGGTGTATGATTACTCATAATATCTATTGGGGGACTATATGTTTAGCAGTGTACCAAAAGATCTGCTTTCTCCCATGGGAAACTGAAACAAGATCGGATAACCATACATGATGATTTTTGCGATTGTGCGTATTGGGGTTACTAATATCGAGGTTGATTGAAATGGACTAAGGATTGAAAGAAGTCGTATTGAATGATTTTTTGCAAGTACGCATATTAAGTTTTACTTTTATAAAGATACCGAAATTTTACAATTATAACAAGGCGTAAGGAAAAAACAATCAACATTTGATGCATTTTCTTAAGAATAAATGACTTCTTAAGTTCTTATACGAGCATTATTGACTGGATAAAGTATTTTAATTTATATATATATATATATATATATTCATATGAAATTTAGTGACTATTCATTCATATTTTCATTGAGCCTTTAAGGAGTAAATTCCTTTTAATTTATTATGCATTTAACGAAGATATTCATTTAGCCCCCTTATCTAAGTAGGAACAGAGAAAAGTTATTAATTTGACGAGGTTATTCATTTGTCGAACATTCGTTTATCGAGGTTAGGATGTATCTCTTGTACGAAAATTTAATTAAGATAATCACTTATACGAAAATTTAATTAAGATAACGGTTAAATTGATGGACTTCATTGCGAGATTTTTTTTAAGGATTAACGGTTAAGGATCGCCTGAGATCCTTTTGTCCTATATGGCTGAATCGTGCTAATAAGAGCCTATACCTACAAAGACGAAAACTTAACGTGCCTATCAATTATTACAAAAGTACGAAGTGATTAGCTAATATTGCACATGAAAATACAAAGTGACTGGCTTATTTTGCACATTAAACATCAAATACAAATGTAAAATTATAATTTAAGTGTGTATAACATTTATCTTTCTGCCCTTTCTTTTTGTAACCCTAAAACGATGAACGTGGATCTCCGACTCTATAATTTCCAACTTCCCATCATCCTTTGCAGCATTTTAAGGCACCGATGGAGGAGGCTTACATAATCACCCCTTATCAATGCAGAGGATAAATTCTCTCTCTAAAAGTCCGTCAAATCCTAGACCTAGTAGTTATTAGCCATGTCCCATAACCAAATATTACCACCATCTATTGAGGTTGACATCTCAGGGGACCCACTCACTCGGAAGCTGCTCCTACCCCTAGGAAGCTGAAATCGAAAAAAAAGAGAGGGAGAAAAGAAAATGTCTTTTCGGATGATCATAGGGGGGAAACTACGACCTAGAAATCCAGTAATAAGTACTATGCCTGGAAGGGTCTTGTCGTGTCATCTAGAGGGAAGAGATCCCAATATAGACCGGGGGAAGCAGACATCAGTTTATGGGCGCAAATTCTTACCGTGTCGTGATGGGTTTCTCACACCACATTGGATAATGAAATGTCCTACAGATTATACTCTAATATTTCTTCAATCTACGAGAAGAAATGTGCTTCTCTAAATAAATATTTTGAGGGATGAAGATAGGCCATGTGATTGAAATCCATCAACGGCTGTCATCTAATTTATCTAGTCATACGGATTGACATCTGTTTGTCTCTTTCAGATATTCTATCATCCGTTCATTTTAGATCCAACTGTCATTATTATAATATATTATGCACTCCGAGATCGAAATCTGGTCGGGAGTGGACCACAATAAGTCGGAAGCTTGGTAAAAACGAGGAACCCCTCCATTTTCAGGTAAGATTTCGTTGTAATATTCTCTGAAACCGTATACAAACCCTATTCTGGCATATTGTACGCATACCCGGCTCCGAGATCAAAACTTGTCCGGGAGTGGACTAGTATAAGCCGAAGAGTTCGTAAGAACGATGAATCCCTCCATTTTCTTGTAAGATTTCTTTAGAATATTATCTGAAACCTTAAACAAACCCTATTATGGCATATTGTATGCATAACATGGCTCCGAGATCGAAACCTGATCGTGAGTGGACCACTATAAGTCGGAAACTTGTTAAGAACGATGAATTCATCCATTTACATGTAACATTCCTTTGGAATATTCTCTGAAACCTAAAACCTTCCCTATTCTGGCATATTGTATGCATAACCTGACTACGAGATCGAAACTTGGCCGTGAGTGGACCACTATATAGTTGGAAACTTGGTAAGAACAATTAATCCATCAATTTACAAGTAAGATTCAGATGGAATATTCCCCGAAACTTTATACATACCCTATTCTGGTATATTGTATGCATAACCTGGGTCGTTGATTGAAACCTGGCTATGAGTGGACCACTATAAGTCGGAAACTTTGTAAGAACGATGAATCCATCAATTTACAGGTAATATTCCTTCGGAATATTCTCTGAAACCTTAAACAAACCCTATTCTGGCATATTGTATGCGTACCCTGGGTCCGAGATCGAAACATAGCCGGTAGTGGACCCCTATAAGTCGGATTTCTTGGTAAGAACGATGAATCCCTCCATTTTCAAGTAACATTCCTTCAGAATATTCTCTGAAACCTTAAAAAAATCATCTTCTACAATATTGTATACGTACCATGGCTCTGAGATCGAAATCTGGCCGGTAGTGGACCACTATAATTCGGAGTCTTGGTAAGAACGATGAATCCATCATTTTTGATACAGGGCATATATACATTCCAGAAGATTCCACATAGAAGCTTGGCTTTTAAGTTTTTCCTAGTTTATGTCTTTCCCTATTTCAGTATTCTTTTAGATTTCCTTTTTGTTTCAAGTTTCCTAGTTTAGTTATTTTCTCAAGCCTATATAAAGGCTAGTTTAATTATTGTTTTTGACACACTTGTAATCGATTATTATCAAAACTATCTCCTTCTTTATTTACTTTTCTCTGTTTCTTCTTCTTCTTATTCAATTCTCTTCTTTCCTAACCTACAGCAATCTCTGCATTGCTTTCTTTCTCTAATACCACATCAATTGGTATCAGAGCTTAGTTTAGGTTTTTCAACTTTTACTAGATCCTGTTTAAATCGCTTCTGAAACCCTACTTTCTTACAAACAAAAAAAAATCATCTATGGCTAGCACCGTTACTCAAGAATCTTTTGACGCTGATATGACCAAGCTTACCAATCTTATTACTGCAAGTACGAATGTTAGTAATTCTGCTAATGCTGGTATAGCTGCAATTAACACCAACATTATTACTGTAGTTGCAGGAAATCCTACAACACACCCCTCATAAGAATCCATTAATAATCAACACATTTTAAGGCTAACCATCACAATTTTATTGATTAATTATCTTAAAACTCTTACAAGAAAAGATAAAGGAATCAAGAATAACCAGTGCTCTAGATTTTCTCTCTCCTATTTACTTGCTTCCCACCCAAAAAAGATCTCTCTCTTCCTCAAAGATGATCGGCTCTTTATATAGAGTTTTTCATAGTGGATGACAGCTAATCCATCCTCTATTTTCGGAAATGACTTGCGACATTATCGCAACCTTATAAATATCAATCTCGCAAACTTACTTATTTTCGTAGGACCGTCACACTTTTCTCATGATTTGGCTGATGTCGTTTATTATGTCGTTTCTGAAGTTGTTCTGCACACTGTTGTGTTGTTAATGATTTCGCTGAGACATCATTGCTGTGAGATTCTGATCCTACATCTTGCCTCTTCTCATATCTTCTCTGCGAAGTAGAGAACGATGTGACAAATGCCGCAACTATCCATCACTTCATATTCTGCATTTATCACACGTATCTTTTCTCCCATCTGTTTCTTGACACGTCTTCTGTAACCGCTGCTTTTCAACCGCTCACGTCTTTTTGCATTAATTATGTTTATCTTCTCGAAAATTTCCTCTATATATACTCTTCTTACTCTCCCTTTTCTTCTTTTTTACTCTCTTTTTCATCTTCTCTGCAACTTCATCATTTTCTCCGTAAATTCCACTGCTATCATTTTTCTTCTGTCTTCCTTCTTCAATCTTCTTAATTCTTCGTCCATTCCCATACTCTATATTCAGATATGCCTCCAAGTGGTCAAAAACATGAGAAAACCTTAAAGGACATTCAAAAAGATCTTGTCGAGAAAGGTTTCACACTTTCTATCATTCCTGGTGAAAGTGCCAGATCAATTCTTTCTATCAAACTTTTCTCTGATCAACATTGTGATGATCAATCAATCATAGTTTCGCTGGGTCAAATTCTCGCAGGTCTCCCCATTCCTCTTTATGACCCAGATATTCCTCTGTTCTATGAAATTCTCGCTCACTCGGGATTTTCGCGAGCTATCTTCCAATTGAGTGGGGATTGCATCCGTCTGATGCTGGAGTTCGCTAACCGTGGTGCTGGTAAAGGATCTATTTATTCCAAAGAGCTTAGGGATCCTAAATTTGTAGATCTAGAGATATTCGCTGAGAAGTATACAGTAGCGAATTTCTTCGAAAATTATGAATTAATATCCATGAAGAAAGAGAATACTCGCTGGGGTATTCGCTTGAAAATGAAAGATAATATTGATGAAGATAAAATACTCATGCAAGACATTGATTGGCACTCTGGTAAGAACACAACCCCTCGCCAATCCAAAGATGATTAACGATGCGTTTTTCCCTTGATGCTGAAAGGACCTTACATTGTTGGGTCAAATGTTCTTCCTGAGAATCTCGCTACTTATCAACCTTGGGTATTCTCTTGGCCCGAGAAGAAGAAAGAGGTATGTTTCTTCTAGTTTCGCCCACTTTACATTTTTTTATTTATCTTTATTCTTTTGTTCGCTGATTCTTGCGACATTCTACAGATCCAGAAACTGAAAGATAGCTACCGTAGGACTGGGAAGGCTAATACCTTGTTAGATCTTCGCTCATACACAGATGAGGTAAGAAATATTCTCTTATGATTTTAAATAATACATTGTTGCTGCTATTTCTTATTTCTATCTGTGTGTGAAGGTTATCGCTGAAATAGAAGAGCCTACCAATGTTGCGAAGACTGGTGATAAAGGCAAAGGTGCTCTTCGCAGGGAAAAACCAATTGCTCCTCCTTCAAACAAGAGAAAAATTTGTTCTTCCTCTACTTCAAATACTCCTTCCCATGAAAACTCCGAGAGTGATGAGGATGATGAGGATAATGATGACCCTGCTGCAAATGAAGATTCTCCATCTGAATCTTCTATGGCTAAGCTCTCTGGCATCTTTTATGATTCTTGGCAAGGAATGGGAGATATTCAACTCGCTAATACCTGCAAAGCTCTCGCCACTATTTGCGATGTTTCTTTATTGGATGGTGATAGTTCTCTTCGCGGAGTTTCTAGATCGGTGACTCCCAACTTCCTGCATTCTCTTAATAGTCTGGTATGCTTTCGTCTTTTTACTTCTTCATTATTGTAACTCAAAATCTCTTTTTATTTTAATACTTTTTACATTTTCTCGTAGGCTGGAAAAGCTTCTTTCGATGTTGCCTCAGATTTGGAGAGGAGACGCGAAATTCTTGAAAAGAAGAATCTTCAATTTCGTACGAAGAATGAAGAACTGGAAACTGAAGCTAAGGGTCTTCGTGAGAAGAACGAACAATTATAAGCTGAAGTTAAAGGTCTTCGCGAGAAGAACAAACAACTGGAAACCGACACTTCTTCGCAAAGGAACAAAATTTCTATTCTTTAAAAAGCTAATGATCAGCTCTATGGTATGCAGTTTTTCTCCTTTCCTTTCATTCATTCATCCTATTGTATTATCTTATTTGATTAATCCTTTTTGCAGACATTTATGGTATTTCTGATGAAGCCATTCTTCTTCATTCATTTCCCGATGCCCAAGATAATGACACTCTTCTTGAACATCTTAATAAATCTTTGAATAGTTTCTCTAATGATAAAATTTCATCTCTGTCTTTGAATGAACTTAAATCTAAATTTCGCCTCTTAGAGATTGATCATAGATCTAGTTTAGGTTTATCCAACCAATTTAAACGTTTTTATCTCAATTCTAAAGAGAAGATCAACAAATTAAGAACCAAGATTAGCAGACTTATAGATGATAAAGATCGTATCTCTGATCAAGGTGTTAAGGCTTTGGCGAAATTCCAAGAGACCCTTCTTGAGGTTCAACTTGAACGAGATGAAGCTAACCGCAAGAATACCGAGCTCTGCGAAAGAGAAAGTCAAGTCCGTTCTCGTCTCCTTATAAATAGTGATGATGAGTTCGCTTGGGCCGCGACAATCTTGGATAACGCCAGAAAAGATTTAGGTGTAAATGTTAGTCTCCAAGTTGAGCATACAGCCTTGATTAGAGATATGATTTCTGAGAGAGAAGGTCATTAACTGTTTTCCTTTATTAATCTTTGGTTTTTCACGAGTTTTTATCAAGTTACTGATTAATTGCTATATGTTTCGCAGGATCTGAAAGTAGATTTCTCCAAAGAGTTGAGGAACTTGAAGCTGAAAAAGAGGAACTCGCAAAGAATCTTTATTCTCGCAACAACAAATATTCTAGATTGAAGAATCAAATCAAGATCATTGTTGCGAACTTTAAGATCGACACTTTGCATTGTCACAATCAAACTATTCAAATGGTTTGTGATGACCATAGTATTCCTCACTCTGATTATCCTTGTCTCTTGGAGGAGATCCCAAATAACATTCCTAGTCTGACATCTCTGATAGTGAAGCTGATGATGAAGAATCTGATGGTGATGAAGGTTTTGATGGAGATAAAGGTTCTGATACAGACGAAGAAGGGAACAAGTCTGATGAAGATGATGAAGGATCAACTAAGAAGTAGTCTTTGTTTCTTTCTTTGATCTTCTGTAATATTTGTACATTTATTCCTTCTTTCTGTATATTTGCGAATTCTTTTGGTTCCCCATATTCCTTAATATATGAGTTTCTTTCATTTTGACCTGCATTCATTAAAACAATTCTTCCTTGCAATACGGTTAATCAACATAATCATTAATTTTTGAATTTTTGCGTAAATCTATCATGTGGAGACAAATAACATTTTCTAATTTCATTCATTCCCATACTTGCCTCTGTTATTTGTATCCAAATGAGAGATTTTGCAGATTTTTCTTATTTTGTGCCTCAACTTCGCAGTTGTTTATGTATAATTTCGCAATTATATGCGAAGTGAATTTTAATTCTTTTCAAAATCTCATTCCTGTGTGGTCTTATTTTGAATTCCTAGTTAAATGTCTTATTATGCCACCTCTTGTCATTGCGACAAAATCGCAGGACGTCCTTGCATTTTCATGCAAAAACCCATTGATCTTGCCTTAACTTTTTTCTTTGTATTATTGCCTCTCCAGGATAGTTGCGACAATATGACAGGCCTAAATTTTCTTGCGAAAATAAATCCCCATGGCATTGCCGTCTTGCGACGAAATCGCAGGACGTCTTCGCACTTTCATGCAAAAACCCATTGATCTCGTCTTATCTTTCTCTTTTGTATTATTGCCTCTTCAGGATTGTCGCACAAATATGAAAAGCCCTAATACCCTTACGAGTAAAAAGCCTCATGACATTTGCGTCTTAAGACACTTATCAGCTCCCTAATGGAGGGTGCCGCCCTTATCTCCCCCTGGTTTCCCCTTCAAGGAGGCGTCCCTCTACCATACAAGGTTCGATCCTCCCATCCAGTCTTAACAACAACCAGTTGTTTTTGCATCCTCTTATCCCTTTTACCTATAGGGCCTATAGTTACGAGACTGCACCCTAAGTGGGGTTTTCTTCGGTCCGAGTGCAGTATAAGCCAAGACTTGTCAAGAATGGCAAGGTACGCTCCAGACGCCCCTGGCACTCTTGACTCAACCGTGTACATCGGCGCCTTGATCAGATTCTGCACTCCTTGGGAGAGTCCTTATTACCTTAGTCTCCCAACCTAAGTCATATGCTTAAGTTGAGAATCCAAGGTGCCTCTCCCGGATGGGCTTTATTGACCCCAAATCTCCATGACTCAGGTTCCGGGGGCGGTGTAACCTTTCCCTGAGCCATGCAACAGGTACCCCCTTATATGACGTACTTTAGGTCTTACATTTTCCTCTTGCGAAATTGTATTCCTCGAACTAGGGTGTACGCCATAAAGGTTCGCCCCTTCCTCTTTTGTCATTGTTCTCTGATTGTCTTTTGTAGAATTCATTATCTCTGCGAGATTCTCGCACATCATCACATAGTATTTGCACTTCTCAATATCTTTTTTATCATTCAGTAAAATGTATTTTTTGAAAATTTTCGCAACAAATCAACCATTCATACACATCTTATTTTCATCTATTGCTTCTTTGGTAGTGGTATGTTCACCATTTCTTATTCTGGCATTAGTTTCGCAGCATTTCTTCTTATTTTCGTTCGATTGCATCCACCATCAATCTCTCACTTCTTTGCGTCTCTTCGATTTTGCGTCGCCAACTTTCCTTCTTGTTTGCTCTTCCTTCGCAGGATTCTACCTCAGTTTCGTAACATTTCTTTCCTTCAAACCAATCTCCTTTTATGATTCCTACACCGCTGGGGTGAGAGAATTTGATGCATTGGTGGAAAGTTGAAGCTACACCTAGAATCCCATGTAGCCAAGGTCGACCAATTAATGCATTGTAGGGTGACTCTACGTCAACAACACAGAACAGGATTTCATAAGATATTCCCTTCAATGGAATTCGCATAGTAACCTCCCCTTTAGGCTTGTTGGCAGTACCATTAAAACCATATATCTTATATGTTGATGGTATAAGATCATCATCTTTCTCTCCCATGGTTTTATAAGTATGATAGAATAAGATGTTCACAGAGCTTCTGGTATCGATTAGAATCCTATTAATTGCCCATGAGTCTTCAGCTTCATCATCTTCATCTTCTATCGGTTTTGGATTAATTTCTAATTTTACCACCAATGGATTGTCATGTATCTCTCCACCTTCGGGGACTTCTTCTGCGGTAAAAGAAATAGTCTGCTTCTGCCACTCCTCTAGTGGCGAGGTTTTCGCAATATTCATAATTTCTCTTCCATCTCTGTCTCTTGCAAACACTCTACTCAAAACGTTGTCATGAAAACTTTCAATTGTCTTGTATGAATGTACGATAGAGTGACATAATAGATTCTTTGCTTTTGCACCAACTTCTACGAAGAACGTTTCCTTCTCTTTCACCGTGTTTACTCTGTGATGCTCTGGTGGTGGTGGTAGTAATGGTTGAGATTGTGGGTGCCCTACCAGAAAGTGGCTTAGTTTTCCTTGATATATCATTCTCAGAATAATTATCTTTATATTTCTGCAATCATTTGTAGTATGTCCATGAAAATGATGATAAGAACAAAACTCATGACTTCTGTGGCTTGGAGGTGGTTCCGTTCTCATGTTCCATGGTGTTGGTATATTCTCCGTCAAAATTATAGTTTCCCATATTTTCTCCACACTTTCATTCAGAGGTGGCATCTTGATTTCTTCCCATACTACCTTGTGACCTCATTGTCCTCTATTATAATTTTGTCTTTGACCTCCATAGGTTTCTTGCGGCTGATCCAGTCCTTGAATCTTATTATTTCCACCACGATTGTAGAAATTTCTTTCTCTTTCATGCCCATCTTGATCTCGGCTTCCCATAGCCACCAGTTTCTGTTGATTGTTTCCCGTCACCTTTTCTTGTTATACTTGCGAAGTGCTCGCCACTGTGTTTATTAGTTTAGGCAATAAGCTTGCATCCGCTGCTTGTGAATTGGTGTTCGCAACTGGGTATAATTCCATTTCATTTTGCCTTTCCTCTAGAGTAATATACTCTTCCTGAAGTTCTCGCAGTTCAGTTATTGTGATTGTATTCTTGACTTTGAAAATTTAGATATACAATAGATTGGTTGCGAACATAGCATTGATAAATGATAAGATACGATATTTCTCATCCACGCGGCCAGCCATTTCACTACACATAGTTCTTCATCTTTTAGTTAGGTGCTTCAAACTTTCGCCAATCCTTTACTTTAACCCAAACACATCTTCAATACCAGGTCGCGAAGAATTGTTACTTATATATGCCCCCAAGAATGTGGTCTGCAAGTGATTGAAAGATGTTATTGTATTTTTTGGTAGACCTTCGAACCATTTGAACGCCTCTCCTGTTAGACTGGACGCAAAATACTTGCACAATACGACATCATGATTTTCCCATTGAAACATGCACCTCACGTAGGCTTTAATGTGTTGAATTGCACAAGTTGTTCCATCAAAAATGCTGGTTAATGCGGGAAAATTGCATTTCGGAGGTATTCCTCCTAGTTGTACTTCTCTTGTAAATGAAGTTTTCGCAGCTTCTTCTATAGCTTCATCTAATTGTCTTCTGCCTACTTCTCCTCTATTATTTAGCATTCCTCTCATTTCTTCCAATTCTTTTAAGATTTGTTCATTTACGCCTGAATTTTGATTCGTTGGTCTTTTTAATTTCGCCTCCCTTCTTCTGCGTTCATGTCTTTCTTCTCTCGCGAAATTTTGCATTTCTTCTTCATCATCCTCATCTCGTCTTCTCCTGCGATTCTCTTCCTCATTTCTATCTTGAATTCGCATATAATGATGTCTCTCATTTTCCCCTCCATGATTTTGTTCATTTCTTATCAATTCCATTCGTTGTCTTTCAGCCCTCCTCTGTACTCTATCATACTCTTCATTGAGATTACCGTTATTCTGGTTTTGTGTACGCCTTCTTTCTCGATTGTCTTGATTATTCTGGCGAATCGCCTCCTGCAGCTCTTGTTCTTCCATTTCCGCTCTCAATATTTCACGTTCGCGAGTTAAACGTGCTTGTTCAGCATAGTATCTTTCAATTTCTTCTTCAATCGTTTGTTGATTTCTTTGAGCTTCTCTCTCATGTAAAATTCTCCTCCCTTCCTCTCGATTCCCTTCGTCATCTTGATTATTTCATCCCTGACGTTGTCCATTCTCTTGATTTCTATCATTTTGCCTATCATCAAAAGTTTCATTTTGTGGAACGTAACGATCATCAGTCCTTTCTCTATCTTCGCGATGTTCTTCATTAGGATTTGACATTTCTTCTCGAATATTATTTCCAGCATTAATTGTGGGTGAGTTTCGCCTCATCTCTCTTCTAGTCGATCTTGAATATGATCTTGTAGTACTTCTCGATCTTCTACTCTGTAGTCTCATATTTTCCATCCTCAACTTGTGATTTTGCCTTGTTAGATTTACACGTTCTTCTGCCTCAGCTATTCTTTCTTCATGTATTCTTCGTCTCAACGCTTCTAACGCTCCAATTTCCTCATATCCTTGAATTATTCCTTCATCTGCTTCTTGATTTCTCTCTACCTGTCTATGGTTCCTAGTTTGCTGCTCTTCTTCTACTTCTTCTGCTGAATTTGATCGCCAAGTGTGTACACTCACTCTATCATAATCTATTGTTCCATTTTGTACCGGTGTTTGTTGAACTGGCGGTTGAACTTGATTTTCTCCATTATTTCTTCTTCTAGTAGATTCTTTCATTTCACTTCTCTCCCTTCCAGCAAGTCTTTTACTTCTTCTTCTAGCAGTTATCGGTTGTTCCGATACATTTCTCCTTCTAGCCATTCTTTCAATACTAACAAATTGTAAGAGATTATGTAAAAAAAAAAATTTTACCAATCACTTTCAATTCTAATAAATCACAATATCAATCTTCAAATTTTTCTATAACAATCTTCAATCTTCAACCCCTCCCTGTTTCTAGCGCCATTATGTAGTTGCAGGAAATCCTACAACACACCCCTCATAAGAATCCATTAATAATCAACACATTTTAAGGCTAACCATCACAATTTTATTGATTAATTCTCTTAAAACTCTTACAAGAAAAGATAAAGGAATCAAGAATAACCACTGCTCCAGATTTTCTCTCTCCTATTTACTTGTTTCCCACCCAAAAAAGATATTTCTCTTCCTCACAGCTGATCGGCTCTTTATATAGAGTTTTCATAGTGGATGACATCTAATCCATCCTTTATTTTCGGAAATGACTTGCGACATTATCGCAACCTTATAAATATCAATCTCGCAAACTTCCTTATTTTCGCAGGACCGTCACACTTTTCTCATGATTTGGCTGATGTCGTTTCTGAAGTTGTTCTGCGACACTATCGTGTTGTGTTGTTAATAATTTCGCTGAGACATCATTGCTGCGAGATTCTGATCCTACATCTATGGTTTCAGATAACTTATCAAAGTTAGAAAAAAATTGCTTTGAACAGTTTAACAGTACTGAAAAGAAGTTTGAAGATATTCATCTGATTCTAGATAAATTTGTCACTACTCTTAAGATTGAAGATGAAGAAACTATAAAACTCCTGGCTGAAGCAAAGAAACCATCATCATCAAAGAAGAATTTGTTTGTGCACAAAGATGATATTCCTGATGACATTATGCAAAAGATTAAAAGAACTCTACAACACGAAGGATTTATCGGTTGTACCCCAAAGAAGGGTTCTATTATTCAAACTCATGACAGTGAGGATGAAGATAATGAAGAAGAACATCAAGAAAAGATTTGGATTGAAGACAAAAGGCTTAAGTCTTCACAAAACCCTTACAGTTCTCTACCCGAATACAAATTGAAGGCTTATATCCCAATTTTTAATGGTAGTTTCAGAATTGAAGAGATTTTAGATTGGTTTTATGAAGTTGAGGCTTTCTTTCAATTTATGGAGATTCCAGATCATTCTAAAGTTCGACTTGTTCCATATAAACTTAAAGAAGGTGTTGCTGCTTGGTGGGAAAGATTGTGTGATGACAGAGTGAACTCTTCTAAGCCTCCTATTCGTACTTGGGATCGCATGCGCAAGTTATTGCGAGATAAATTTCTTCCAAAAGATTACAAACAACAGTTGTTTATTAGACTTCAACACTGTAGACAAGGAGCAAGGTTAGTCGAGGAATATGTCGCAGAATTTTATAATCTTCTTGCACGGAATGAACTGCATGAATCAGAAGAACAACTAGTAGCAAGATTTGTGGAGGGTTTGAATACTTTGATTCAACAAGGAATGGTTCAGTCAGTATTCACCATGGTTGAAGCTATTTAACAGGCGATTAAAATTGAATGTCGACTCCTTCATTCAGCTAAGATCTCCCAACCTAGACAAAGTCGTTCCCAAGGTAATTACAGACCTAATACTTCTTCTCCAAATTTTTCTCAAGAAGTTCCTCCAATGTATTATTCAAAGTCTTTGTATCAAGATGATAGTAGTCATGCTTATCGTAAACCAGCCTCTACTACACCTTACATGCCTCCTCCTTTGAATACTGCACCTATTTTTCCAACTCCAATGGAGATTCAAGATGTTCAACAGACTCAAGTTCAACAAAACGGAACTGCTGCTACTTCTGGAAATCGTTTTCCTAGCAGAAATCAACAACAATTTCCACCACAACGACAAAACAATAATGCTTATGCCAAGTTTCGAGGAGACAAGTGCAATAAATGTCTACAACCTGGACATATGTCTAGTGAATGTCGGAAAATTAATGCTTTTATTGGACATACTCAGTTCATTAATGAAGTCAATGATGATTTTAATGAACTCGATGAAGAAGATTCACCTGAAACTCAAGATGAAGACGAATTTGTTGGTATGATTCGTCCACTTATTCTTACACAACCATGTCCTTCTCAAAGGCACAGTATTTTTCGATCAAAGTGCTATATTGGTGGTAAAATTTGTAATATTATCATTGATGGTGGAAGTGTTGAAAATTATGTTGCTACTCACGTGGTTAAAAAGCTTGGTCTTCCAGTGCATCCTCATCCAGCGCCTTACTCTGTAGGATGGGTTAATAAATCAACTACTCAAGATATTACTCACCAGTGCTATGTAACTTTCAAATTTGAAGGTTATGAAGATTCAGTTCTTTGCGATGTTATTGATATGACCGCAACACATCTTCTTCTTGGTCGACCCTGGCAGTATGATCTTCAAGCAGTACACAATGGTTTCGATAAGACTTATACTTTCAATTATAATTGGAAGACAAAAATTTTGTGTCCATCAAAATCATCTACAGATATTCGAGAATGTTGTGAAGAAAAAACAAGTGTTATTGTAGCTACTATAGTCCATTCTCTACAACAAAAGCATTCTTTGAACTCCCATGAAGAATCTGAACCTATGATTGAGTTACCTGACAAAGTTCAGCCTTTGTTAACTCACTATAGTGTTTCATTTCCAGATGAATTACCAACTACTCTACCACCATTAAGGGATATTCAGCATTGTATTGATTTCATTCCAGGAGCCTCTCTACCTAATCAAGCACATTACAGGTTGAGTCCTACAGAACATGAAATTTTGCAAGGACAAGTAAATGATTTACTCCAAAAAGGATTAATACGACCTAGCACCAGCCCTTGTGCTTGCCCTGCTTTCTTAGTTACCAAAAAGGATGGTGGATGGAGGATGTGTATCGATTGCAGGAGTTTAAATCGAATTAAAATTCCTTATAGATTTACTATACCTCGTATTGAAGACATGATCGATTTTCTTTCGGGTTCTATTATCTTCACAAAATTGGATCTACGCAGTGGATACCATCAGATAAGAATTCGAGAAGGAGATGAATGGAAGACAGCATTCAAGACTCGTGAAGGTTTATATGAATGGATTGTCATGCCATTTGGACTATTTAATGCACCAAGTACATTTATGCAACTCATGAATCAGGTTCTCCAACCCTTTCTTAGTAAATTCTTTATTGTGTATTTTGATGACATTTTGATTTTTAGCCGAAGTGAGCAAGAACATCTTGATCATCTGTCACAAGTATTTCAAGTACTTGCTGATAATTACTTATATGTTAATCTGAAGAAGTGCATATTCATGGATTCATCGGTAACATTTCTGGGGTATGTGATATCTAATGAAGGCATACATGTCAATCCTTCTAAAGTTCAAGCAATTAAAGAATGGTCAGTTCCTACCTCTATTCGAGATGTACGAAGTTTTCATGGCTTGGCTTCCTTTTATAGAAGATTTGTGAAGAATTTTAGCACTATTTCTGCACCACTAACTGACTGCCTCAACAAAGAGAAGTTTGAATGGACAGAAGCAATGGACATAAGCTTTAATACTCTGAAGGAAAAACTTTTTACTGCACCAATTCTTGTTTTACCAAATTTCGACAAACCTTTTGAGATAGATTGCGATGCTTCCATTGTTGGAATTGGCGTCGTTTTATCACAAGAAGGTCATCCAATAGCATACCACAGTGAAAATAATTCAGAGACACAAAAGAAGTGGTCTACCTATGAATTGGAGTTACTTTCCCTTGTCCAAGCCATGAAGCAATGGCTAGGGTTGTTCATGGTCGGTTTTGGTTCGGTTTCTAGCCAAACCAAAACCGAAACCAAAACTATTGGTTTCTAAAAATCTAAACCAAACCAATCCATTAACCATTGGTTCGGTTTCCAAATGGTTCCAGTTGGTTTCGGTTTGTCCCAGTGGTTTTTGGTTAATCAATAATTATGTAAAACCAAAAAAAAAACACAAATTTACAGATATAAAAATCATAGTTGCCGATAGTACTGGTTTAGAAAAATTTACAGACAAAAAAAAATAAAAAAAATATCAAGAATAGTTAAAGCTTACTCCAATTCTAGAGATCAAAAGAAGATATATAATATATCTTAATTTAGTTATTGACAGATAAAAAAGAAGGAAGACGGGAAGAAAAAAGTCGAGTAGCAGCGGTTGTAGTTGGAAGTGGAGAAGGGAGGCGACTGAGAGAAGGAGAAAGAGAAAGAGGGAGAGTATCAAAATGAAATATTAGATTTAGGGTTTCTATTTATCCTCTAAATCAATGGGTAGAATCTAATACTTGTAAATCAACGGTAGAAATTAAGTTTAAAAATTAATCGGTTTTCCAATGGTTTTTGGTTCGGCTTTAGAGGTCAAACCAAACCAAAACCAACACTATCGGTTTTCCACTTTCTACACCGTAACCAATCCATTAGGAAATGGTTCGGTTTGGTTTCTTTCTAATTGGTCTGGTTTGGTCTGGTTCCAGCGGAAAACCGAAACCATGTTCATCCCTAGCAATGGCATACTTATCTGATACATAGAGAATTCGTTGTCAATACTGACAACCATGCACTGAAATTTTTGAACACTTCTGCTAAAGTTAAGAGAATGCATGATCGATGGCTAGCTACAATCAACAAATACATATTTTCTGTCAAGCACAAAAGTGGTAAGTTGAATCAAGTTGAAGATGCTTTAAGTAGAAGACGTCATCTACTAACAACAATTTGTAATGAGAGTTTTGCGTTTGATTACATCAAAGACATTTATCCTGAAGATGATGATTTCAGTAAATTACGGAACCAATGCAGTTCTCAAAGTTATGAAGTTGATGATTTTCTAATACAAGATGGTTTTCTTTTTAAAGGTAATCGTTTATGTTTTCCAAAAGGTTCTCTACGCTTACATCTTGTGCGTGAATTACATGGTAGTGGTCTTGGTGGCCACTTTGGAAGAGATAAAACCATAGCACTTGTAGAAGAAAGGTTTTATTGGCCTTCTTTAAAACGTGACATACAAAAATTTGTACAAAAGTGCATGGTATGTCAGAGAACTAAAGGTACCATTCAAAATGCAGGACTTTATACTCCATTACCAGTTCCTGATCCACCCTGGGTTGATATAAGTATGAATTTTATACTTGGTTTACCTCGTACTGCTAGAGGTAATGATTCTGTAATGGTCGTAGTTGATCGTTATTCTGAAATGGCTCACTTTATTGCATGTAAGAAGTCCACTGATGCATCGAATGTTGCTGCCTTATTCTTCAAAGAAATAGTACGCTTACATGGAGTGCCAAAATCCATAACTTCTGACAGAGATACTAAGTTCTTAAGCTACTTTTGGAAGACTCGATGGATGCGCTTGGGGACTGCCTTACAGTTTAGCACAACTTCACATCCGCAAACTGATGGCCAAACAGAAGTAGTGAATCGTTCACTTGGTAATCTCATTCGAGCTAAATGCATGGACAATAGCAAGCAGTGGGACATAAAACTACCTCATATGGAGTTTGCTTTCAATATTTCAATTAATCGTTCTACATGAAGCACACAATTTGAAATTGTGTATTCTAAAGTTCCCAATCATACACTTGACTTGGTGGTATTACCTAACACTGCGAGTACAAGAACAACTGCAGATTCCTTCATTGACAAGGCTACTGAACTACATAATTCAGTAAAGACTAAGCTGGAACAATCTAATTCAAAGTATAAACAAAATGCTGATAAACACAAGAGATTGAAGACTTTCAAAGAAGGTGAGTTAGTAATGATACACCTTATAAAGGAAAGATTTCCAGTGGGAACTTACAACAAAACCAAGATGAAGAAGTATGGTCCTTTCAAGGTTTTAAAGAAGATCAGTGATAATGCATATATTATTGATCTGCCAAGTGACTGGAATATTTCAAACACATTTAATGTGCAAGAAATTTTCACTTTTCATGCTGACGATGAACTGTTGATTTGCACAGACACCTCGAGGACGAGTTTCATTCAAGAAGGGAGGATTGATGCAGGGCATATACACATTCCAGAAGATTCCACATAGAAGCTTGGCTTCTAAGTTTTTCCTAGTTTATGTCTTTCCCTATTTCAGTATTCTTTTAGATTTCCTTTTTGTTTCAAGTTTCCTAGTTTAGTTATTTGCTCAAGCCTATATAAAGGCTAGTCTTATTATTGTTTTAGACACACTTATAATCGATTATTATCAAAACTATCTCCTTCTTCATATACTTTTCTCTGTTTCTTCTTCTTCTTATTCAATTCTCTTCTTTCTTAACCTATAGCAATCTCTGCATTGCTTTCTTTCTATAATACCACATCAAATTTACATGTAAGATTCCTACAGAATATTCTCCAAAACCTTAAACAAATCCTATTCAGTTATATTGTATACATAACATGGCTCTGAGATCGAAACCTGGTCGTGAGTGGACCACCATAAATCGGAAACTTGTTAAGAACGATGATTCCATCCATTTACATGTAACATTCCTTTGAAATATTCTCTGAAACCTTAAAGAAACCCTATTCTGGCGTATTGTATGCATAGCCTGGATCCGGGATCGAAACCTGGCCGTGAGTGGACCACTATAAGTCAGATACTTGGTAAGAACAATGAATCCATCCATTTACGGGTAAAATTTCTTCGGACTATTCTCTGAAACTTTAAATAAACCCTATTCTGGCATATTGTATGCATAACATGGCTCCAACATCGAAACCTGGTCGTGAGTGGACCACTATAACCCGGAAACTTGGTGAGAACGATGAATCCATCCATTTACAGATAAGATTCCTTCGGAATATTATCTGAATCCTTAAACTAACCCTATTCTGGCATATTGTATGTATACCCTGGCTCCGAGATCGAAACCTGGCCGAGAGTGGACTACTATAAGTCGGAAACATGGTAAGAACGATGAATCCCTCCATTTTTCAGGTGAACTGGGGATGTAAATTATCAGATTATGGTAACTCGGGCCATATGACCCTTACTCGAAATTTGTGCAATAAATATTATGGAGACTGTGACAATGACCAGACTAACCTTATATGAAATATGTAAAGTAAATATTGAACACTCTGAAAATGACCAGATTACCATTTGGTAATTTGGTCGATTTCAAGGGCACTAGAAAAATTTCCCCCTTTTTCGGCAAGGGTATTTTGGTCATTTTCAAGGGCACACCGAAAATTTCTCGCCATTCCCGGCGAGGATAATTTTGTGAAGTTTTAGAGGACTTGAAAATTTTCCGCATGTGTCGTTCGCTAGTGATGTGCAAGATGTTGATTTTCAGCCGTTGGATTAGAAACTCGAGTATATTTACCAACCTAAAGATGAAACCCTAATATTTCATTGTTTTCTCGTCGTCGCTCTCTATCTCTTTCCAAAAGTCAGTGAGAGTAACGGTTTGTTCCTAGAAACCCTAAGCTAAGGTATTTCTTCCAATTCCATACTCTGTTTAAATTTTTGTTTTGGCGTCAACATTGCAGTTATTAATTGAGTTATGGTTTGGTTTATTAGATGAATGAATGAGAATGAATAAGCTGCTATAGAACCCTCAATATGTTAGTGATTTTGTTTTTTTTTTCTTTTTTTTTTTTATCAAATCAAATCTTGAGATTTTTTTTATGTTGTTAGTAATTTAACAAATGAAGATATATTTAAACATTTTATTGTCAAATCTACCCTTTTATTCCATTTTTTCAAAATGTGACAAAGGGGGAGTTTTGTTTTAGATTGTGAGCAAAGTAAATAATCAAAGCAAATAAAATTGTATTGTAATCAATAGAGAGAGATATGATCGAGGAATCCTTCTTCGCATATAAACCGTCAATGAGTTATTATAATTGCCTACTTGTCGTTAATCATAGATTATCACCAACCGTAAAATAACAGCTAGATCAGTGTTATCCCCTAAATTCCTTATACCACTGGATACGGAAGTTTTCGCCTACCAGATTCTATTCACCCCAAACCACCTAGTAGTAGATCACTCAAGGTGTAATTTAGTCGAATTCTTTATCTTTTTTGAATTTATAGGTTGATCCTACTAGTTATACTCTTAGATCAAGGTCCACTTTTTAGTGTCGTTTATACACACAATCGCTCCACAGAATCCCTCTGCAAGGTTTTGTGTTCTCTACTTGTGTACAAGTAATTTGACGATTACTTATCTCCTAACTCGATACTAGCAATAGATTGAATCAAAAAATCAATTTAGTTGGCCACCTAAACAATCTATCAATCAATCATAAATATTAATTAGTATAAACAAATGATAATCATATGAAGAACTTCAAAGTAGATTAATATAATAACTCAAATCTTGTTTACAACTTAGAATTCTCCTCAATCAATAGGTGTTTAGCTACTCATGGATGTAGAAACATCCATGATATATATATGAGAAAAGTAAAGAGATAACGTTACGATTGATAATCGCTCCGTGTGATGTTTCTTCTCTCCAAACCCTAACAATTTCGTGACCTAATGATATCATTTTACATAACCTAACACCTTTTTATAGGTTTACATTTTTTGGTCTTCACGTATTTAGTTTGGTTCAAGAACCCGACCCGAAATAACGAAGTAACGAATCCAAACGTGCCCTTAGGTATTCCAAGGTGTGAATACACGTTTCCCATTTGCTAAGTGCGTGAACCCAGTCCGCGAATTTCAAAATCCAGCAGAAATTTTCGGAATTAAGTCTACGAACCCGGTATGCGAACCTAGTTCGCGGACTTCACTGTCTTGGTATTCAATAGAAGCTTGTTTTGGCCACAACTTCTTCATCCGAACTCGGAATGACCTCATTCTTTTTATCTTTCAATTCTCTTCAAGATGATGATGAGAAATCCTTAATTTGAATGAGTTAAGATCTGTCTTTGGCCCTTCTCTTGATTATGTGTGTTTTGCTCTTTTTCGTCGCACTTTTTCCACTTCTCTTGGACTTGGGCACTTGGATACTTGGAATACTTCTCTTCAAAGCTCTTTTCAGCACTTTGTAGCTCCTTTTTGGATGATTCACCTAATAGAGGCAAATAAGAGAAAACAAGAGTAATAATATGAATACATTCAAAAATAATAGCTAAAACAAGTATGGAATGGACACTAAGATCATATGAATTATGCACTTATCAAATTCCCCCACACTTAGCTTTTGCTAGTCCTCTAGAAAATTAAATTAAGTAATCCTAAATACAACAACTCCATGTCGTGAGGATACGGTTACTCTTAACATGAATAACAGGCCTTTAAACCCTTAGGTGTCCCTAGTGAGGGCTTACAAGAGGTATACCCACAAAACCTACTCCAATTTCTCGCCTTGGAAGAACCTCTAAGGATAGACACAAAGTAGAAAGCCAAATAATTAGATTGCATATGTTCTTTATCTACGAGAATCTCACATACATTCCAATCATCACACATAAGCAATTACTTACGTGTGTCATTCAACCTGATTGCAAAAATATACTAAGATAGTCATCGTACTTGTTGCAACGTTTGTCACAACACTCGCATACTGAAATCACATGGATAGATAAGAAAATGGAAATAAAAAAGTGATGTGTGCAAATGTTGACTTAAGTGAAAGATGTTACCCACAATACTTGTATGAATATCGTCAAAGGATATATATTTATAGCGCACTAGTTGAGAGTTTAACTCGACCACATGATTAGATACTCTAAGTGCATGTTCCTTTTCAGCAAGTACATGATAGTTGCCTTGGATCATGCATTCCACGCTTGCTTAGGCGACGGAGGCAGGGACAATGTTTCACACATACCGCTATCAAAGTGTCAAGAACCTCATCAATAGTCTCTTTGACTTGCTATATAATGATGATATGGTTTTTGTTTTCATCGACTATGATTATCCGCGATTCCGGACCTATCATTTATTAGTGTCGATAAATGAAGAGGAGCCTTATATATAATTTTCTTTTCTTTTCTTTTTCTATTTTTTTTTATTTTTCGGCTCACTCTTTACTCTTTACGAGTGTAAGGCAATTGTATTATGGGGATTTTATATAAACTCAACCAATGATTACCTTGCTACAACATCCATGGCAGTATCAGGATCCCACCAAATCACTTTACAGAAACATAAAACTGCAAAAATAAAAAGAAAGTGATTCAGTAATGATTAATTGAGAGGATGACTCTATCAAACGGCTACCATATATTAGTTTCTCATTCAATTATGAAGGTATATATTTAAGGAATGTGGAATTGATAAAGTGGAACTCAATCTATAGCCGTAAGAACTATTTCAACCTTAAAAAGGTTTAGAGTGTCATCCTAAATAGCTCATAATTAACTCCAAAAGATGAAGTCTCAAGAATGGAAGAAATCAAAGAGTATTATTAATATGTGTATATGCAAATAGTAGATACTAAATGCTCCCCCACACTTAAACTCAACATTGTCCTCAATGTTCAAAACCGAAAATTCTGATTTCTGACATAACAGCCCTGAAAAACTCAAAAACTGTACCAATGCTTAGGGAACTAGGAAAAACATCTTAAACGAAAGTTTTTCGCCTACGTCTTTTATATAACGTGTCAAAAGGGCCAATGTTTCGATAAATGGTCTGACTTTTATGGCCTTCGGACTGACTGACATGCAATCTGAAAAAGTTCTGGAAAAATACCGAAACTCAAATGTCCAGGCCAATCGGTCCAACTTAACAGACTCTGAATTCAGATTTTCTTTTTGTAAAAGAATGGTGAGTCTATCCTCTTTAAAAGTTGGGGTCAACCACTCAAATAGGACTTCGTATGAAGTATCGAGAGCTATTTTCGTGAAAAGTGCGCAATCAGAATTTTCTGACGAGAATTCGTCAAAACTTCCATTATAGACATAGGACTTGTAAAATCTAAGATGGGAATGCAAGATATGATATTCAAAACTAAGAAAATTTAAAATAAAAGGATGGAGATACAAAATCGATGGGTTGCCTCCCATTTAGCGCTTAGTTTAATGTCCTCAACCCGACTTCGCATCCTTTTAATTACTCATCCAGTGGGAGATAATCATGAAATCCTTGCACATCCATATCCACATAAGCGATGCTTTCATAATATGGCTTTAATCTATGGACGTTCACCTTTAAATTTGTTCCATCTCTAAGACTAGAAATTTCAACTGCGCCATGAGAATAAACATTAGAAACAACATATGGTCCAATCCATCTGGACCTTAGCTTACTAGGAAACAGTTTAAGATGAGAATAAAACAAAAGAACTTTTTGCCCCACAACAAAATTCTTTCGAGAAATCATCTTGTCATGGAAAAGTTTCGTCTTTTCCTTGTAAATACGAGAACTCTCGTAAGCATCATTACGTATCTCCTCTAGCTCATTGAGTTGTAACTTCCTTTGTTTCCCCGCATTGTCATAATCCATGTTGCACATCTTTATCGCCCAATATTCCTTGTGTTCAAGTTCAACCGGAAGATGACAAACTTTGCCATAAACCAACCGATATGGAGACATACCAATCGGTGTTTTGTACGCCGTTCTATATGCCCATAATGCATCATTAAGCCTATAACTCCAATCTTTCCGTGTAGTTTTTACGGTTTTCTCAAGAATGGATTTAATCTCACGGTTTGAGATTTCGGCTTGACCACTAGTTTGTGGGTGATACGGTGTACCAACCTTGTGTGTTATGTTGTACTTCTTGAGTAGAGCATGGAAGGATTTCTGAAAATGTGAGCCTCCATTACTGATAACCACTCTTAGTGTACCATGCCTAGAGAAAATATATTCCTTCACAAACTCACAAACAACTTGAGAATCATTAGTAGGGGTGGCTTTAGCTTCCACCAATTTAGAAACATAATCCACAACAAGA
>NC_039360.1:15514003-15514993 GCF_003573695.1 Papaver somniferum | reverse complement strand
TAAGCATTTGCATTGTAAACTTTTCAGAATTTTCAACTTTTGTGTAAATTAGTGAATAAAAAAAATCCAACTTGTAGTAGTTTAGAGTCACATAGTATACATGTCGTTAAGATTACATCGAGATTCTCATAAGAGTGACTGAACTTAGAGATGACAGAGAACATGATCGGGTTTCTTGCTTGTATGAGAGTTAAAGTTGGATTTAACTATGCCAGTGGCAAATGAGGTGCAGACTGAATTCGGTATTAGAGTTGTGATCCCCTATAGTGGAGACTACCCATGTTACACATGTGAGGCACCTACCTTCAATTCTTTGTACGTGTCTAAATATGTGCTTTTACAGTGTGTGTCACCATGCGTTAATTTCGGGTAGAATGGTGAGATACCCAACCTCCCACCAATAGAAGCACTACTTTGATCTCTTGAGTGTTATTTTATCAATCATGATGGTGACATCGAATTGCTAACTTACATACCACTTGTAATCTTGTTCGCAGTTAGCACCATCCACTTTATCTCTCTCTACACTAACAGGTCCATAGAAACACCATCATCATCAACAAGATGAGCATCACAAATTCGAAGGAAAGTTGAAAACGTTCAAGGTTTACAAGAAACAGCACAGAAATGAGCATATTTCAGATTCAAGTAAAGCAAAAAGACAAGGAGCAAAATTCTTACGAGTTGGAGACTTATATACAAGAGCGAAGATTATCAAGATGAGAGTTCAAGAAGTTTATGATATCGAGGTATACAAGTTGTGAAGAAGCATGCGGTAAAATACTTATACCATGGCCATTTGTACTTATTTTATTTTATTTTATTTTCAGTTTGTTTTTATTTCTCTTGTCTCAAAAAAAAAATTGAAAAAAAATTTGAAAAAAAAAAGAGACAAGAGAAAATTTTGTTAGGTTCATTATTAGTTTTATTATTTTGTTTTATTTTGTTTTCATTTTTGTATTTGTTTTATTTTTCTTGTCTCTTAAAAAA